>NW_015505812.1:255865-266017 GCF_001515645.1 Sinocyclocheilus grahami
CACACGCACACACACACACACACACACTCTCTCTCTCTCTCTCTCACACACACACGCACACACACACACTCGCTCTCTCTCTCTCACACACACACACGCACACACACTCTCTCTCTCTCTCTCTCTCTCTCACACACACACACACTTTTTTCTCGCAATTCTGGCTTTTTTCTCACAATTCTAGTTATCTTGCAAGAATATATTCTCACAATTTTGACTTTCCTTGTGATTGTGAATTTATGTCACAATTCTGACTTTTTTTCTTGCGATTATGACTTTTCTCACAATTTTAACGTTTTCTTTGTGATTGTGAATTTATATCTCACAATTCTGACTTTTTTCTAGCAATTGCAAGATTATACCTCACACTACAGACTTTTATTCTCAGAACTGCGAGTTTATATCATGCAATTCTGAGTTTGTACCTTGCATAATTGCAAAAATCCTTTTATACCTTTCATGCTTTGCCAGAAACACGTGTCCATACTCTTCAAGGATCAAGCAGCACACTTTCAGACTTGGTGCATCATCAGTGACACCAAACATCTTTGGTTCTTGTGTGTTTTGTAACACAATATCATGACACGGCGAGTCTGAATATGCGCGGACTGTCAAACAGATCTTAAATGCAGACTTCAGTGAACAGCTTCAGTGTTTGGGTCAAAAGAGCAGCAGAGAATAAACATCACATCTTCATTACAGCTTCATCTGATTCCCATCATCGGCTCTAGAGCCACAAACATCTCCAGCAGATGAACACAAACTCAAGTCGCCGTGTGTTACAGCATTCATCAGTGTGGCTGCTAATGTATTCAGTCAGTAAATTAATTTAGCTGCGAGTGTTTGCGGGATCGAAGCGATCAGAGCGATTGATTAAAGTGGTATAAGTGAGGGGATATTGATCACTGACAGTACAGATTAAAAAAGAGCAGATGACGGATGTGTATCGAGCGGAGGATGACTGGAAGTGCGTTTGAACACTCGTTTCTCACTTTAATGCAGGACCTGCAACTTTCACCGCAGCTGTAATGCAGATTATTATTGAGCGCTGATCTCAGAAACGAAACACGACCAATGAACACGGAAAAACATGGTAACATAATGACTGAAAGACGGGAATAACCGCGGTAAATAACTGAGAAGGCCTTCGACTAACATGTTAAAATGGAATTTTATTGTAAAAACTTAGTGGTTAAAATCAGAGCTGCTCGTATCGAGCGGAGGATGACTGGAAGTGCGTTTGAAGACTCGTTTCTCACTTTAATGCAGGACCTGCAACTTTCACCGCAGCTGTAATGCAGATTATTATTGAGCGCTGATCTCAGAAACGAAACACGACCAATGAACACGGAAAAACATGGTAACATAATGACTGAAAGACGGGAATAACCGCGGTAAATAACTGAGAAGGCCTTCGACTAACACGTTAAAATGGAATTTTATTGTAAAAACTTAGTGGTTAAAATCAGAGCTGCTATAGTTAAATAAAATTAAATAATTTTTTTAAAATAAAATAAAATATAAAAAAATTAAACTGAATTTTTAGCTAGTAACAAAGCAACATTTCTCTAACTAAAACTGAAATAAAAACGTAAAAATATTTTATATAGACATATTTTTAAAAAATTACAAAAATAATAAAATATGTAATAAAAATGACAAAAGTACTAAACCTTTAACTGAAATTAACATGAAACCAGAATAATTAAATCTTTAAAATAACAAAAAATAAAATAGTATCTCAATTATACAATATTTTAATTTGATATCCATCCATATTTTTATACAAAAAGATAAAAAAAATATAAAAAAAAAAAAAAAGTATTCATTAAGGACGCATTAAATTCAAATCACAAATCAAACGTGACAGTAAAGATGTTTATAATATTGCAAAAGATTTCTATTTCAAATAAATGCTGTTCTTTTGAACTTTCTGTTCATCTGTGAATCCTGAAAAATAAAATGCGTCACGGTTTCCACAAAAATATTGTGCAGCACGACTGTTTTCAACATTGATAATAATCAGAAATGTTTCTTGAGCAGCAAATCAGCATATTATACTGATTTCTGAAGATCATGTGACACTGAAGACTGGAGGAATGATGCTGAAAATACAGCTGCGCATCACAGAAATACATTACAGTTTAACAGAGATTCACATAGAAAACAGCTGTTTTACATTCTGAGTTTGTACCTTGCATAATTGCAAAAATCCTTTTATACCTTTCATGCTTTGCCAGAAACACGTGTCCATACTCTTCAAGGATCAAGCAGCACACTTTCAGACTTGGTGCATCATCAGTGACACCAAACATCTTTGGTTCTTGTGTGTTTTGTAACACAATATCATGACACGGCGAGTCTGAATATGCGCGGACTGTCAAACAGATCTTAAATGCAGACTTCAGTGAACAGCTTCAGTGTTTGGGTCAAAAGAGCAGCAGAGAATAAACATCACATCTTCATTACAGCTTCATCTGATTCCCATCATCGGCTCTAGAGCCACAAACATCTCCAGCAGATGAACACAAACTCAAGTCGCCGTGTGTTACAGCATTCATCAGTGTGGCTGCTAATGTATTCAGTCAGTAAATTAATTTAGCTGCGAGTGTTTGCGGGATCGAAGCGATCAGAGCGATTGATTAAAGTGGTATAAGTGAGGGGATATTGATCACTGACAGTACAGATTAAAAAAGAGCAGATGACGGATGCGTATCGAGCGGAGGATGACTGGAAGTGCGTTTGAAGACTCGTTTCTCACTTTAATGCAGGACCTGCAACTTTCACCGCAGCTGTAATGCAGATTATTATTGAGCGCTGATCTCAGAAACGAAACACGACCAATGAACACGGAAAAACATGGTAACATAATGACTGAAAGACGGGAATAACCGCGGTAAATAACTGAGAAGGCCTTCGACTAACATGTTAAAATGGAATTTTATTGTAAAAACTTAGTGGTTAAAATCAGAGCTGCTATAGTTAAATAAAATTAAATAATTTTTTTAAAATAAAATAAAATATAAAAAAATTAAACTGAATTTTTAGCTAGTAACAAAGCAACATTTCTCTAACTAAAACTGAAATAAAAACGTAAAAAAAAATTATATAGACATATTTTTAAAAAATTACAAAAATAATAAAATATGTAATAAAAATGACAAAAGTACTAAACCTTTAACTGAAATTAACATGAAACCAGAATAATTAAATCTTTAAAATAACAAAAAATAAAATAGTATCTCAATTATACAATATTTTAATTTGATATCCATCCATATTTTTATACAAAAAGATAAAAAAAATATAAAAAAAAAAAAAAAGTATTCATTAAGGACGCATTAAATTCAAATCACAAATCAAACGTGACAGTAAAGATGTTTATAATATTGCAAAAGATTTCTATTTCAAATAAATGCTGTTCTTTTGAACTTTCTGTTCATCTGTGAATCCTGAAAAATAAAATGCGTCACGGTTTCCACAAAAATATTGTGCAGCACGACTGTTTTCAACATTGATAATAATCAGAAATGTTTCTTGAGCAGCAAATCAGCATATTATACTGATTTCTGAAGATCATGTGACACTGAAGACTGGAGGAATGATGCTGAAAATACAGCTGCGCATCACAGAAATACATTACAGTTTAACAGAGATTCACATAGAAAACAGCTGTTTTACATTCTAATAATATTTCATAATTTTTTACTGTATTTCTGATCAAATAAATGCAGCCTTGATGAGCAGAAGAGACTTCTTTCAGAAACATTAAAAAAACGAATGGCAAGTTTGTGCCGCGCAAGATTAAAGATAAGATTTAAAACACGACCGAGGGATTGAAGATGAGGAAACTTCACAGACACAATGGGTCTTAAAGGGACAGTACATCAGTTCACACACACACACACACACACACAGACACACACAGACACTGCAAAGTCATTCCTTTAAGAGTTATAAAGAGTCAGATCCTCATGGTATAGAGTTGCTGTTAAAACACTTGTTGGTTGGTTGGTATTTTAACATCATGTCAGTTGTTTTGGCTATTTAAAAATTTTATCAGGATTTTAAAGTTTGCTTTAAATAAAAACTCTCCTAAAAACTTTCCTCTGATTACAAAACCAGTGTGACTATTTCTTTAAGAAACACAAAAAGAAGATGGATCTGTAAGTTCACAGTAACTTGTTTTCCACCAAAAAACATTTTGGTTGTCAGTCAGTGAGATGTGGGCCGTGGATTCAGTCACAATGAGGTTAACTCGCTCTTGCCCTTCATGTTTGGCCAGCTCAGCACAGATCCTCCAGCTGTTCCTCCTGCAGAAGAAATGATGAAGCACGCGGCTGGAGCTTGAGGAGTTCAGCTCGGAAATAAGAGCAGGACCTTTAGTTCCTCCAGGATTATCACCGGCAAAGCAGTGCTAAAACACACCGAAGAACCTCCGAAAACACAGAGGCTGGACTTTCTTGGGTAAAAATATCTTTGGGCCCTATCATACACCCGGCGCAATGCGGCTTGTTTAAATTGCAAATGCATTTGCACCCATTTGTGCGCTCATGGGCGTGCTGGTCTGAAAAAGAGTTGTGTCCAGGCGCGTTGTTCGCATGTTGATATTTTGAGGAACTGAGACAGGGCCCTATTTCAACGCTCTAAGCGCTCTAAGTTTAACGACGGGAAAAAGGGTCGGCGCCCTGGCGCATGGTCTGAAAGGGTTGTCCCTATTCTCTTAATGAGTGATGGGTGTGTTCTGGGCGTAACGTGCAATAAACCAAATCAGAGTAGGGCTGCACGACTATGACAAAAATCATAATAGTCGATTATTCCCTTGAAATGGTAGTTGCGATTATTAATTACGATTACCACAATTTACATTGAAATGATGTTTATACCATTGTTTGATGCAACTGGATGCCGTATTTTTATATGAAAGTAAACAAGCTGAAAACACTCTAACTGCTTTAAGAGCCAGTTACGCTCGCCCCATGGCGAATTCGCTATTTACAAGTAATTTTTCATTTTTAAAAATGTTTGTGTGTTGCTGCGCCCTGTGTGTGTAATAAGCAAAGTATACACGCGTTGTGCACCCGCCTATAGGCGCATATTACTAACGTGCTCTTTAAATAACAAAGAAAAAATATTGACCAGGTTTTTGTTGGTCAATGGCGCAGTCTATTTCAGTTCCTCAAAATAGCAACGCGCCCGAACACACCTCTTTTTCAGACCAGCACGCCCATGAGCGCACAAATGGGTGCAAATGCATTTGCTATTTAAACAACGCGGTGCAGGACGTGAAAATGACAACTGCATCGGGCTGAAACTAGCAAAAACACTCGCGCCACATTGCGCCGGGTGTAAGATAGGGCCCATAGACTGCACCACTGACCAACAAAAACCTGGTCTAAAGTCAATGGCGCAGTAGTTTTTTGTTATTTAAAGAGCGCGTTAGTATAGGCGGGGTCCCCCCGCTTATTACACACACAGGGACGCGCAGCAGCACACAAACATGCCAAATATTAAAAATTAAAGGATTGCAATGTAAAAGATTATTATTGTGTAGGCTACATAAATATAAAAATGCCTACATGTCAAAATGGATAGTCATTGCATGTATCAGAATTAGGCTACCTATTTGCATTAAAAATTAAAGGATTGCAATGTAAAAGATTATTATTGTGTAGGCTACATAAATATAAAAATGCCTACATGTCAAAATGGATAGTCATTGCATGTATCAGAATTAGGCTACCTATTTGCTCGCGCACGAGCAGATCCGTTTCATCTCTGGAGAAGGGTTAAGTTTTTTCGCTTGCAAATTCCGCCGTGTAAATAGCGAATCCGCCATGGCGCGAGCGCAACTGGCTCTTAAAAGGGATGGGAGATGAGACTCTGATTGGCACGTTACGCCCAGAACACACCCATCACTCATTAAGAGAATAGGGACAACCCTTTAAGACCATGATCCGGGCGCGCCAACCCTTTTTCCCGTCGTTAAACTAGCAAAAGTGGATTTGGACACACCCTGAGTGCACCTGCGCTTAGATCGGTGAAATAGGTCCAAACATGTTTGGCTCAAAATGATCACCAAACTGACAAACTAAGAAGATAACAGTCCAGAAACCTCCTGTTTCTCCCAAAACTCAAGATTTTAAATAAAAGATTTTGGTGACACTTTACAATACAGTCCCATTAGTTCATGCCAACACAATACATTTGTTGCAGTATATATTAATCTTTGTTAATGTTAGTTAAAAACACAACTGTTTACTGCTAGTTAGCTCAGGTCCACTAATGTTGACAGATACAGCTTTTGATTTTAGTAAATGTTGAAATTATCATTAACTGAGATTAATAAATGCTTAAGAAGTATTGTTCATTGTCAGTTCATGTTTTAGTTAATTAATGTTAACAAACGGGACTGTATTGTAGAGTTTCCTTTATGCAAAATATAATGATGCCTGTTTATAGAACTATTATGATTTTTTAGACTGTGACATTATTTTCATGGCAAAATAATATTTATCCCCTTCAGATTTCTAATGTGAACAAATAAATGCTATTTATATCTATGGTATAGACTGCTATACTGCTTTATTTATGCTGATTTAAATAATATAAATACACTGATAATAAAATTAACAAACAAAAGCATGTCAAATTTAGGTGAAAACTTGATATTATTTTGCACAAAAAAAAAAACTGAATCGTGCAACAATAGGTGTTCATTCTCTTTCAGCAAGATATTATTACTAATATTTTTCAGCATAAATTTGCAAGATTCATTCATAAACCATAAAAATTACAGTAATGAGAATCAGTATTGACCAAAAAAATAAATAAATAAAATTAAATTTAAAAAAGCATGTAAACATGTACATGCATTAGAGTAAAGAGAATTTATGTAAAACAATGTGACATTATTTTGCAAAACATCTTCATTGTGTAAAAACAGGCTTCATTTGTGCAAAATATTATTTCTTCTTTTTTAAATTTAGTTTCCGTGCAGAAATGTGACCTGGACCTGCCGTTGTGAGATTCACCCAAAAATGCACGATATTAAAAAAGATGAATTTCAGTCCTGAAAGCAGTTTGGAGGACAGATAAGAGTTTATAACGCGCCGCAGACGAGCTGAAGGAGGTTGTTAGCAGCTTTTCAATTTGAGTGATACATTTACAAGTCTGTAGACAGCAATATCAAGTGGAAAGCTGCTGTCGATTACAACAGCTGCAACCAAAATACAGCATTTCTCCTGATGTATAACACACTCAGGCTTTCCTTCTTCTTTATGCGCCATCTCTGCACCGAGGAGGAATAATAACCCGTCGAGTCGAGCGGAAGATGGAGTAATCCAGCCAGACGAACTGTGTATACATATGTATGTCTCAGGGAATCTAATATAAAGAAAATTTGATTGCGGTGGCTTGAGATCGCGAGCGGTGGAGGGAAATGGCTTTATTGGTGCAGCGAGAGCAGAAGGAGAGGCCATTAATAATAGCTAACTTCATTTGAGACACTATGAGCAAAAAGCATCTTAAGAAAGTCTTTATGAGTGGCTGGAAGAGGCAGCGGAGCCGGAAACGAGGCATCGGATCAACCCGCCGCAATTAAGCCGACTCTTACCGCTCTCCGCCTCTAACTGGAGTTTTATTTCATGCAATCACAATTTATTTCTGTCTCAGATGCTGAAGCATTGATCCTCTGTCACCACACACACACACACAAACGCACGCACACACACACACACACACACACACACACACACACACACACACACACAAACACAGACACAAACACAAACACATACACAAACACAAGCACACACAAACACACATGCACGCACACACACACACACAAACACAGACACACGCACAAACACATACACAAACACATGCACACACAAACACAAACACAAACACAAACAAACATGCACATGCACACACAAACACACGCACGCACAAACACACACTCTCTCTCTCTCCTGCTCTGACACACACACACACACACACACACACATGCACACAAACACACGCACGCACGCATAAACACACACTCTCTCTCTCTCGCTCTCTCACACATCCACACACACACACACACACACACACTCTCACTCACTATCACTCTCACTCACACTATCACTCACTCACACACACACACACAGATGAGCTCAGTGATCACATGCTCACATATGCACAAATATAAAACAAACATGAGTTAAGTTACACTAGCAGTCAAAAGTTTGGAATCATTAAGATTTTTTTTAAAGATGTTTTTCAAAGAAGTCTCTTCTGTTCAGCAAGGCTGCATTTATTGATCAAAAGTACAGTAAAAATTGTGAAATATTATTACAATTTAAAATAAGTGACTTCTACACAAATCTATAGTAAAATGTAATTTATTCCTGTGATGCAAAGCTGAATTTTCAGCATCATTACTCCAGTCTTCAGTGTGATCATCAGAAATCATTTGAATCAGTGTTATTTTAGTATCATTGAGACGCTATATTTTAAATCAGGTTGTTGTTTTTCTATTTTAATCCTAGTTAACATTTTAGTAATTTTATTGTTTCTGTCATTTTGTAAATTTTTATTTCAGTTTTAGTTATTTTGGTATGTCAAATTAAAATAAATAAATAAAAATGTCTGAAAGAAAAAAATTTTATCTTTTAAATTTTAAAATGTTTACTGTACCTTTGATCAAATAAATGCAGCCTTGCTGAACAGAAGATACTTCTTTTAAAAACATTAAAATTCATAATGAATCCAAACTTCATTTATTCAGGACAGTGGTGAGTTTAAAGCACCACATTCTCACATCTAACGCTTCCTCTTGGATCCGCTGACAGAGAAATAGTTTGAGAACTCTATATTTTGACAATAATCTCGTAAGAAACTTTTTCCTTCTTTTCCTTTAAAATGAAAATGACATTTAATTATGAGACGAGAAATACAGCCCAGAGGAAAAGAGATAAACCGCTGGGAAGAGAGAGAGAGAGAGAGAGAGAGAGAGATTATCATGGAAGAGAGCGAGTGAGTTATAAAGTATCAGAGACGAGAGAAATGGAGCCGAGACTGATAACACAGAAATAAAACGTGGAGGAAAAGAAAGTGAGAGACTGAATTACCACAACAGAAGAAGAAGATGATCTTATTAGTGAAAGAAAGAGAAAGTTGAAGGAAGAGTTCAGCCAGGAATGAAGATTCGCTCATCATTTACTCAACGTTTAGCAGAATGTTCAAGCTGCGCCGATGCATTTAATGCTTCAAAAATGATTAAAAATATCATGCATGCAATATATTTAAAATCTTCTGAAATGCACTGTTTTTGTGGAGCTGTACAGTCACTGATTTCATTGTAAGCTGCAGCCCCGGTGACGACTTTAGGTTATTAAAATCGTTGTGGGAACATTGTTTTTAAATGTTTTTGAAACATTGAAATGTCCAGTGATAATAATATTATTTAAAGGTTAAAAAACATTTCTTAAAACATTCTACTGACTTTATTTTCGCCTAAAATATAACTTTATTTGAATGTTTATTTTTTTATATTCTAAGAACATTAAAACGTCTAGTTTTCTTTTAGGTTACAAAAATGTTTCTTAGAACATTCATCAAATGTAAAAACATCAGAGGGATGTTTTGAGAATGCTGATCCCAGGATGTTTTCTCTCAACGTTATAAAAATACATATCAAATATTACAGGTTTTTTTCAACTGCTTACACACATTTTCAAAACTTTGCCTCTTTTTAAAAAAACTTTACACACAAATGCAAGAATTGCACACACAAAATGCAAAATGCATCGCATCTCTTGCAAAATAAAGCATTGCATTCAAAATATCACAAACACATCTCAAAAGCAAACATTTGCAAACACCTTTGCCATAATATTAATTCCTGTTAGATTTGTGTGTGTTACATAGAGAACTGTGTTGTGTATGTAACCAAAAAGTATGGTTTTGCGTGTAAGCAGTTAAAAAACCTGTAATAAAGTTATAAGAACATTCCATGAATATTACTTTAAGAACATTTTGTCTTAACATTAATATATTATAAATTACGTATAAAAAAAGTTGGAGTTGTGAGAAGGTGAGTGTGTGTGTGTGTGTGTGAGAGAGAGAGAGAGAGAGAGAGAGAGAGTGTGTGTGTGTGTGTGTGTG
>NW_015505812.1:266279-280543 GCF_001515645.1 Sinocyclocheilus grahami
GTGTATGTGTACGTATGTGTATGAGTGTGTGTGTGTGTGTGTGTGTGTTAAATGAGTTCTGGTGTAAAGCGCTTTCTGATTATTGACTCTGAAAGTGAAGAATCTCATTAAAAGCAGACGCGCTCGTTGCAGCTCTTGTCATAACAGGAGGATAAAGAGACAAACAGCCACGAACGCTGCTTTAATCACAGTAACTGTGTAAAGATCCTGTCAAAACCGCTTCTAAGACAAACCCTAACCATATAGTAAGCACATGTAGTTGTACAATGACTTATCTCTTGTTTTGTTCGTTAATAAATCAGTGTTTCTGAACAAATTGGTTGAGTGAATGATTAAGTGACTCACTCGACTTTGGTAACACTTTATGTTAAGGTGTCCTTGTTACATGTACTTACTATTATTGTCACGTATCCGGTCCATGAACTTCCATCTGTTAGCCATCAGAGGTCACCCTTCCCATTTCATTGACTCTTGCACTACACACTGTTGCATATCACCCGGACTACATATCCCATCATCCACTGCACTAACGACACACACACTGTTGATTGCACAGCACTGATTGCACACAGCTGTTATCACTCACACATCCCCTATTTAACTCTCACTCTGATCCCATTGCACTGCCGAGTATTGTTTAGCGCCTATCGTTTGATAGCTACTCTACCGAGCCCTCGTTTCCCTGCCTTAGCCTTAGCCTTAGCTGTTTTCTCGGTTCCTGATCTTCACCTGGTTTCCTGGATTTCTCCCTTTAGTCTTCTCCCTTCTGATTCTGTTTGCCGTTTATCGACCTACGCTAGCCCTAGGACTATTCTTGTGTCTTGCCCGCCACATACCTGTTTGCCACTGTTTGACCAAATAAAAGCTTGCATATGGATCCGCACGTCTCACGTCTTGTCAGCCCCGTAACAATTATAATGAATATTAATTATGCATAATTACATGCAAGTAACCCTAAGCCAAACCCTAACCATATAGTAAGTACATTAATCAGTTAATTAATATTACTCAGTGCTTAAATGTATAATTACAGTGTAACAAGCACACCTTAAAATAAAGTGTAACCAAGACTTCTGAATGAATCGATCAATTTAAATGCACTTTAAACTGAATTGGAATAGAAAGTCATTCTGAGTTCCGAGTGTATCGTTACACGAGTGTGAAAACAAAAGACAGAAGAGAGACAGATCCTGTAAAATCAGCCTTCTGTGACTCTATCTGCAACACTTTTCACGGAGCTCAATGCAGCACTCGTGGTGTGTGTTAAAGATTTCATGGCTTCAAACATTATGAACCCAAAAAAGCTCATTTTATTGGTAGGATCAGATTTTTATTCTGAATACAGATTTGGTTCAGTGTGACTCTCTGCATGCAAACGGAGCCGGAGGGCCGTAATTACCACAGCCTACAGGTAAAGTTAAGAAACGGTGAGATCATTCACGTCAGGGGTCTCACGGCATGATGGGTAACCGGATGAAAGCCATTCATTTTTATCTTGGCTCAGTCATGGCTAAAGAGATTATTTATTACTCATGAAGTATAACGGTCTGGAGGCTTTCTGTCGGGGATATCGGAGAATTCATAAAAATAAACTGCACTTCACCGAAACGCTTCGAGATGGGCTAAAATAACACTGATCTGAAGAGAAGATCATCACAGCCACAGGAGAAACATCTTAAAGACATCTTCACGTTAACATCTCAACTTAGTTTCTCACTGATGAGACTAAAGTGAGAGCTAATACTGTCTCGTCTTGTTTTGGTTTTCGTGACGCACTAGTGCTGTGTGCAAATCAGAGCTGAATTGAGAATGACTTTTACATTCCAATTCAATTTGGTGGGAAATAAGCTGCAGATTTGACAAAAACAAAAGGTTTTGGTTTTAGACCAGTATTGCCAATGTTTATTTTTATGAAAAGACATCTGAAAACTGTGTGTTGGACAGAGCTGGGTATAACTCTGTAACCGAAACTTCTGAACGAATCAGTGTTTTGAACAAATCATACGAAAGAATGATTCAATAACTGACTCGTCTCTTGTTTTGTTCCTGAATAAATCCATGTTTTGAACAAATTAGTTAAATGAATGATTAAATGACTCACTCATAAAGAGTTCTAAGTGAATTGGTATTTTGAACAAATCAGTTGAATTATTGATTCGATGACTCACTCATTCATCCCTCGTTTTGTTCCTGAAAAAAATGAATTTTTCAGAACATATCAGTTCACTCATAAAGACTGTCACTTATTGTTGTAACTATTCAACCTGTTACTAAAAAACCCGAAGCACACAAAAACAAGCCTAGATATTACATAATATTTGTACACTTAAGTCACACATCAAAATATATGCATAACAATCTATATTATATGATGTATATAAACTTAAGTCACATAACAATATCTTAAATGTCATTATATTAGATATCAAAATATCTTATGTGGATTGCGTTTATTTATTGTAAATACAGAAGCACAAATCAAAACATTTTTGTAAGGTTTAAAATTCTAAAACAATAGACATAAATGTAGCATTTAAGCAGATTGCATTCACACATTTATATGACTGACTAATGTGTCTGAAGATTTGAAACCGGAGCAATGGTTAAATACAATTTCCCTTCATACTGGAAGTGATTTTAATCACGAAGCACAATGAAGCACAGTCCTTTCTTCTGGAACCAGAACAAGACTGAAATCTTGAACTTCGAGTGATCTTAGAATAGCTTCAGCCGGACCAATTTCATTCTTAGCATATGAGCTGGTTTGGAACCTCCGAATTAGATTTAGGAGCTAATAAACAGGTGCACATATCGACAGAGTGAAGTGAGATAATATGATCTGCGTCTGATTTCCTGTTAACCGCATAGAGAGTCCATAAAGACATCTGCTGAAATACGATCAAGACGCAGAAGAGCTTCACCTTCAAGCGGTTTGTTAGATAATGCCAAAGGCATCGCTAAAGATGCATTAGAGCTGAGATCAGCTCTTACACCTTCTCACATCATAATGGACACGGTCTAGAAGAACCTGATCCCAGACCAGCTATTTATCAGTCACAGGTTTGATCTGTGGCTCCATGAAGGGCTGCATTAAACACCAGATCATTAAAACAACCAATCAGTTTAGTACTGTACAGAAAAGCTATTCTATATTCTTCAAAATAAAGGTTTTAAAAGTTAGTTTTACCAGTGATGACAAGAACCATTTTTGTTTCTTTTCAGTGATCAGTAATTCTTAAAAGAACCACTTTTTCTTGGTTTGAGGAACATTTAAAAAATCTAAATAACCATTTCTACTATATATATATATATAACCTTTAGTGCAATGGAATGATTCCATGGATGTTAAGTGTTCTTCATAGAACCATCAATAAAAAAACCTTTTTTTGAAGAGAGTTGATTGGCATCAACGGTTCCATGAAGAATCTTTAACATCCACGGAACCACTAAAGGTTCTTTATAGTAGAAAAAAGGTTATTCAAATGTACTTAACACTTGGAAATGGATCACTGAAAGGTTCTTCGAGGAACCAAAAATAGTTCACTGCAAAATCCCCTTTTGGAGAGCCTATTTTAAAGGAAAAGTAGAAAGATTCAAGTGCTAAAACATGGACAGAGAGACCTGCTGTGCATTCATCTGGTCTTATATTATAGTGTTAACAGTACAAGATTTGCTGGTTTCTAGGGCGTTGTTCCAAGGCAAAAGTGTCTATGTTTGTCTGTTTCAATATCTATGAGTTGCTTCCTAATGAAAGCTCAAATGACTGATTGCAAGCTCAAAATTAATTTTAATACAGGTGATGTGAGGACTGACACTGTGCTCTAATTAGGTAAAATTTGTCTAAAACGCTGCTAATTAAGTGCAATTCTGTGCCTGAGAATTGAAAATGATCCCATCAGTTTGAGTGTGACTGGAGGAAACACTGACGGGAAAGAAGAAAAGAGAAGAACTGTTGTTTATGTCATCGTCTGGTGCTTAAGCTTTGGAGGAGAGCTCTATTTCAGGCTTGATTCGCCTCTCTGGCCCTGAAGGCCTCGACAGATAATGCACGTTCTCCTCACAGCGCCCCGGAGAATACACAGCCCCGTCACCGACCACCAGGACTGAGCACTTCACGGGCCATAGATCACCGGCACACGCGCACATCCCACAGGAGGAGAGCGAACCATCACACCGACAAAACCCACAGCCATCCATCATTCAGAGCGAGCGAAGAAAGACCGAGAGAGAGAGAGAGCCAGAGAAGATCATAACAATGCGAGCAGTAGCTGGGAGTCACAGCGAACCGAGTGACGCGACAAAACTAGAAAGACACACAAAACTGCAAAGATGTTTAACAAACCGAGATGTGTTCACACTAGCTAAGTTTCCATTAAAATTGTGAATATGTATTTATTAACAAAGTAATATCAGAATTTGAAGATACAACGAGCAGATAAAAAGCAAGTCATTCATTTTCATTTACACCATGAATGTGAGTACGCATTTTTTTATTGTTTATAAAAGCTTACTGAAAAGTATACAAGATGCATGCAAGATTATAAATATATGTGACTCTGGAGCACAAAAGCAGTCTTAAGCAGCACAGGTATATTTGTAGCAATAGCCAACAATACATTGTATGGGTCACAATTATACATTTCTCTTTTATGCCAAAAATCATTAGGATATTAAGTAAAGATCATGTTCCATGAAGATATTTTGTAAATTTCCTATCATAAATATATCAAAACTTAATTTCTGATTAGTAATATGCATTGCTAAGAACCTCATTTGGACAACTTTAAAGATGATTTTCTCAATATTGTGATTTTTTTGCACCCTCAGATTCCAGATTTTCAAATAGTTGCATCTCAGCCAAATATTGTCCTATCCTAACAAACATCAGCTTATTTATTCAGCTTTCAGATGATGTATAAATCTAAATTTAGAAAAATGTACCCTTATGACTGGTTTTGTGGTCCAGGGTCAAATATAAATATATATATAAATTAGGGCTGTTAAAAAGAGTTAACTTAATTAATTAGTTATGAAAAAATAACGCGATCAAAATATTTTAACGCAGTTAACGCACTGGCTCCGCCCCCAGACCTGTACATCATCTTACATTTCATACAGTTTACTGTTGACAAATATGATGCAAGGCAAGAACTCCATAAATGCTGTTACGCCCTAAAATTCAAGATATCGGGGCAAAAATGCTCCTGTATGAGTTTTTGTCTCATATTTATATAATATGATAAGCGATATCGCTCGCATTCCAGCACCTCCTAATCGTGAACACTAAAAACAAACAGCTTTTCTAGCGGCTTTGCTGCTTGAAAGCGCAGTGACTTCCAGAAACGACGGTAGGCGATGCATCAAAAGATGACAGCTCCCCCATTCTTCTTCAGAGAGTCCAGGCCGGGCCGTAACTTTAATCATTCAACTAAACAAGAGCTGCACTCGCGCGAGTCCGCAGGAATCAGAAGTGACGGCGCTCCGGCGAGCTCCTCATTTGTAAACGTGTAAACATATATTTGAGTCAGATTGCCGCTGGGTTCCCGAGCCCTCCGCAGATTTATGTATTGAGTGAGTTTTAAAATTCAGACGGGTGGCGGGGTGAGAGCGAGAAGTGTCCCGTCTTTAAGATGAGCGACACTAAGTGACAGTGATTGATGCCCTCTCCACTCCCGCTGCGAGACGAATCAACAGAAAAATATACGGAATAAAAAAGGAATATAGCAAACGCAGTCAGCAGGAGCACGGGAGCGCAGAGACACATCTACATAATGAAAAGAGGAGGGGAGGAAAACACACCCGAGGGAAACATCGAGAAGCGGTGGCAGGGAACCGGAGGGTTGGTGGATGACAAACACAGACGGTGTGCTGCAGGTTTGCAGGCCGCGTTTATTAGTGTGACGTCACGTATCCGCAGTGCTGGGTAGATTACTTACAATTGTAGTCCGTTACTGATTACAAATGACTAGTGCTGGGCAACGATTAATCGCGATTAATCGCATCCAAAATAAGTAGCCTGATTACGTTACCTAACATGTGTAACGTAATGGATTACATTAGGCTACTAATTAAAAATTTTGTCATGTAATTTGTTGTGCTGGGCAACGATTAATCGCGATTAATCGCATCCAAAATAAAAGTTTTTGTGTGCATAATATATGTATGTGTACTGTGTATATTTATTATGTATATATTAGGGTTTGAACGACTTCTGATTTTTTGAAGTCGACTTTTATGTGATGAAAGTCGAGTCGAAGTCGACTAGTCGCCGATGACGTCATTAATGAACAAATAAGTCTGGAGCTGAGACTCAAACACGTTGTGCACAGCTATGGCATATGACGACTAGTCGGTTAGCCGGTGCAACCCCTAATATATATAAAGACACACATACAGAATTTTTTTTTTTTTAAATACATTATATTAATATGATTTATATTATATATGTTTAATATATAAACATAACATCTTTTTCTTAAATATATACATGTATGTGTGTGTGTATTTACATATACATAATATACACAGTATGTACAGTGCATATTTATTATGTACAGTACATTTACATTTACATTTAGTCATTTAGCAGGCCTTTAATCCAAAGCGACTTACAAATGAGGACAATAAAAGCAGTCAAAACTCACAAAAGAGCAACAATATATAAGTGCAAATGACAAGTCAAGTCAAGTACACGGAGCAAGGTGTGTGTGCCCCCAGCGACTTAACACTGCTTTTGTGCTGCAGGGACACATATATATATATGAAAAAGTTGGTTTTAATGTATATAATGTGTCTGTTTAAGGAATAGCAGAGAACAGCTTCTGCTCAGTGAAAAGTGCTGGTGCCAGATGGGTGTTTGCTCGGGTCACCTGACCTGTGAGATGGGATGGCAGGGTTTCTGACAGCTGGCAGAACGAGCGAACCAAAAACACCTCAAACAAACACGGCCAAACTCACCCGCTGCTTCCCAATGAGCCTCGGCATTATTCAGTGAGTAAAAAACGTGACGAGTCGCATCTGCGGCTCACTTACTGATGAAACAGTCCGACAGAGCCTGAAGAAGCACCTAATGGATTCCTGATACGAGACGCCTCACATCCACTGATTACAGAGCCGCAGGACTCTACTGCCAATTCTGAGAGACTCAAACGCTGAGATAAAGAGAGAAGCAATGTTTACTGTGACCTGGACAAATAAAGCTGCTGGAGGAGGACAGCAATGAACGATGAGGGCTTTCTGAGTGACCTCTCGCAGCACAAACACAGCAAATTAAGAATGAGCGATGAGGACGCGCCACTGAAGGACGATGCTGGATCAACACGAGTCTGTTTAAAACAATTAAGCCACCAGAAAATACCGTGAGACTGAAATGCATTTCCCATCATTCTCTGTGATGCACAACGCACTCAGATCAGTTACGCTCCTAATCCTCATCTCTTCTATGCATTTTGTCGTTCTTACATTAAAATCTCCCTCTGTTTATTGATAAATGAAAAGGAGAGAAAGCGATGTGAAATTGCATCCATCTGTCCATGTTTTTCCTCACCACAATCACTTGTACTAGATGCATATACATAATATATCAGTTCCTGTAGCTAAAAGTGTAGATCATGGCGCTTGCAACAATGAGATCATGGGTTCAATTCCCAGGGAATGCATGAACTGATTAACATGCATAACACTGAATGCAATGTAAGTTGCTTTGGATAAAAATATCAGATTTCTTTTTTTTTTTTTGCATTCGGAGAACAGTTATAATGAGGATCTCAATTAGATTTTCAGAATTAAATATGATTTCAGCAGCTAAATCTACACAAAATCCACCATAAGAAAAAGTAAAGATGTTATAGTAAAAAATAAACAAAAAAACTAGAACCATAAACATTTTTGTAACTTGAAATAAATTCAATGTTAACTGAAAAAAAATAAATATATATATATATATATATTTATAATTTAAAATAATAGTAATATAGTTTTTCTAAGGCAAAATTTCTAATTTTAAATGTGATGTAATATAATTTTATGTGATGCAATAAAAAAACTAAAACTGAAATAAAAATGAATAACTATATGGACATTTTCAAAAACTAAAAAATAATAAAAAGGCAAAAACACACAGATAAATAACTAAAACTTTAATGAAAATTAAAATCAAAAGAAAAAATAACTAATATAAAAAATAAAAAAACTCAAAATGAAAATGAAAAACCTAAAATTAAATTGAAAACATTAAAAAACCTAATTGAAAATATCACTAAAACTATAATTTCTTAATGATTCTAAAATAACACTGCAAAAGAATCCAACTTTACACTCTTCCAAATAAAGGTGCTTCACGGTGATGCCACAGAAGAACCTTTTTGTCTGAATGGTTCCATAAAGAAGCTTTAACATCTGAAGAACCTTTCTGTTTCACTAAAGCTTCTTTGTGGCGAAAGAAGGTTCTTCAGATTATACAAAGCTCAGAAAGAGATGCTTCTTTAAAGAACCTTTCACTGAATGCTTCTTCTGTGGCATCGCTGTGAACAACCTTTTAAGCAGCTTTATTTTTAAGAGTGATGACAGTAAGAGAGGAAGATTCGATCTGAAACTCAGTTCTCAATGTTCCTCTGCAGTGAATGTTTATCTGTCGTCGTCTGAGATTCTGAGTCATTCAGTTAATTATGAAGAATGAAAATGACCTCATGCTTCAGCGTTTATTAAGACAAACGGACCAATAGTCTTCATAAACACTGACACTAAAGAGTCGAGATAATGAGGAATGAAGACTGATGAAGAGGATAATCACATGACACAAACCTTCATCTGTCAATCATATCTTAGTATCACTGACATACTATTATAGATTTTGATAATATTTAGAATTAGATTTAATTTTAATTTTAATTCAAGTCATTGTTTTTAGCTATTTAGTTTTTCTTTCTTTAAAAGTTTATACAGTTTTTTTTCAGTTTAACACACACTCACTCACTCACTCACACACACACACACACACACACTCTCTCTCTCTCACACACACACACACACACACACACACACATCACTAACCCTGGATTATGAGGACAATCAGTGTTTAACTACACTTCACTCACACACACACACACACACACTGCAATTTTGTGATTTCTTCACTAAAGCATATTACATTATGGTACAGTTTGGACATGCCGCTGAGCTGAGATTCAGACTTACGCTTTGTCAGGACAGATTTATGCTTTAATACTGAAATTAGGGTTTCTTTGCTAAAATCAGATTAACCTTACACCGATACCATTAAGCATGAAATACATAAAGACTCTACCAATTATAATAGCGGTACCAATTCAAACCCCCACTTTATCTGCATCTCAACAAGCCAGCAAATAGGGACACAACAGGGCATCTGAAGTCAATCCTATTTTAACCTGGGCTATCACGCACACACTTTTAAGTTGCCAGTGTTTAAACTCATAACTTTCGTTTTATCACGCCCGCATTCTCTCCACCAATCTGTAGCGGATTAGCTCATGGGGAAATATGAATAATTAACCATAACTAGTTATAATTAATTATTCATATTTTAGATCCACTGTAGATATTTAGCTGACCACTCAGGGTCAACTGTCTTGTCAATTCTAAGAACGTTAATTTCCTGGTTAAGGGAAATAACTTTCTTACTGTACAATTCTATAAACTTGTAACGTAAATCTGCATGATTATTGACTCCGGTTATGAGTAAACACTGAACACGTCAAGTGTGATACAAGTAAGGTTTTATTAACTACATAAACACTTAAACTAGTCCAACATACTACATGAACACATAGACTGGTCTCACACACACACACACACACACACACACACACACACATACCGGTTATGCACTCCTTCCACCTTCATGAACTTTTACAAAGCCGAAAGAAAGAATAAAAGAATGACGGAAGGAAGGAAAGAAAGAGAGCAGATCTTCTTCAGTCAGTGATGAATTCTGGGCCAAAGTCAAAGACAAACCACACATTCATTCTGACTAGGGCGGATGTCCCACAATGCACTGCGGCAGACCGCTGACCTTCAGGAGACACACAAGCATCATTTCTCTGCTCATATTTACACATCACCCACGAACAGAACGACTCGGAAACATTTTTATAGACTGTCGATCTGCATCAATCAATGAAATTCAGTGTACTTTAATGAAACTTCATTATCAATATTATCTAATATGCATTGCATTCATTTATTTTTCAAAATACAGGTCTGTGAATGTAAATCTTACACTACGGTTAGATACATTTGAGAACCTTTGGAAATGATTCAGTTGTTTGTATCATTATGATTATGATCAAACACACACTCTCTGATTCATTTTAGTGAGTCAGTTCATTCACAGGCAGCTGATTTGAATAACAAAATGATTCATTTGAATCTTCACATCAGTTCCTGGAGGGAAAAAAATGCATTTTGTCTTTTTTTAAATAAATAAATCATCTGTTCAGCTCTGTGAATTAGTTTTATTAATGAGTGTGAATTTCTATGCTGTATTAAATGTGATGTTGTTGCTGTGATTGAGACGCCAGAAATAAATAATATTTCAACAGATATTCACATAGAAAACAGCTGTTTTAAATTGTAATAATAGTTTTTACTGTATTTCAGATCAAAGACATGTGACTACTAGTTACTACATTAACCAAGAGTAAACTAGACATCGTTTGAAAACACTCGTATTAAGACCAGAAACATTTTTATTAATCTCACACACACACACACACACACACACACACACACACACGCACTCACTCACTCACTCACTCACTCTCCCTCACTCACACTCACTCACTCACTCACTCACTCTCCCTCACTCACACTCACTCACTCACTCACTCACTCTCCCTCACTCACACTCACTCACTCACTCACTCACTCTCCCTCACTCACACTCACTCACTCACTCACTCACTCTCCCTCACTCACACTCACTCACTCACTCACTCACTCTCCCTCACTCACACTCACTCACTCACTCACTCACTCTCCCTCACTCACACTCACTCACTCACTCACTCACTCTCCCTCACTCACACTCACTCACTCACTCACTCACTCTCCCTCACTCACACTCACTCACTCACTCACTCACTCTCCCTCACTCACACTCACTCACTCACTCACTCACTCTCCCTCACTCACACTCACTCACTCACTCACTCACTCTCCCTCACTCACACTCACTCACTCACTCACTCACTCTCCCTCACTCACACTCACTCACTCACTCACTCACTCTCCCTCACTCACACTCACTCACTCACTCACTCACTCTCCCTCACTCACACTCACTCACTCACTCACTCACTCTCCCTCACTCACACTCACTCACTCACTCACTCACTCTCCCTCACTCACACTCACTCACTCACTCACTCACTCTCCCTCACTCACACTCACTCACTCACTCACTCACTCTCCCTCACTCACACTCACTCACTCACTCACTCACTCTCCCTCACTCACACTCACTCACTCACTCACTCACTCTCCCTCACTCACACTCACTCACTCACTCACTCACTCTCCCTCACTCACACTCACTCACTCACTCACTCACTCTCCCTCACTCACACTCACTCACTCACTCACTCACTCTCCCTCACTCACACTCACTCACTCACTCACTCACTCTCCCTCACTCACACTCACTCACTCACTCACTCACTCTCCCTCACTCACACTCACTCACTCACTCACTCACTCTCCCTCACTCACACTCACTCACTCACTCACTCACTCTCCCTCACTCACACTCACTCACTCACTCACTCACTCACTCACTCACTCACTCACACACACACACACACTCACACACTCACTCACTCACTCACTCACTCAAGAGTAAACTAGACATTGTTTGAAAACACTCGTATTAAGACCAGAAATGTTCATTAAGAAAATAATGACAATTTTTATTAATCAAAATTGATCACGAATAATCGTAAATGTTAAATTCCTAAATCAAATAAATGCTGTTCTTTTGAACTTTCCATTCATCTGTGAATGCTGAAAAATAAAATGCATCACGATTTCCATAAAAATATGAAGCAGCAAAAATTATTTACAACATTGATGATGAAAATATATGAAGATAAAAAGACAATTTAAGACCGCTGGGCACCAATAATACACTTTTATATTAAATATTAATGAAATATTCTTCTAGTAAAGCAGGGTTATTATAGTGAACTAAAACTAAAAAACTAAACTAAAACTAAACCAAAAAATAAATGTTACTTAAAGTTTCTCATTTTCATTTAGTTTAACTTGATGCACTAAAATAACTAAAACTACTGCAATACAAATTAATAAAAAGTATATAGGCAAATAAAAAAAATCCTAATAAAATCGACAAAAACACAAAAAAATTGTTACAATTTTTAGTGCTGTCAAACGGTTAATCGCAATTAATCACATCCAAAATAAAAGTTTTTGTTTACATAATATGTGTGCATACTGTGTATATTTATTATGTACTGTATATATAAATGCACACACATGCATGTATATATTTTGAAAATATTTGCAAGTATATATTTATAGTCATATAATTTATATTATAGATAATATATTTAAAACATAACATATTTTTTCTTAAATATATACATGCATGTGTGTGTATTTATATATACATAATAAATATACACAGTACACACACAAAATGGAAAATATAAAAATGAATTCAAAATATGAATTAAAACCACATTAGTATCTCAGTTCTACTTAACACTGATCTGCTTTTAAGCATGCATGAATGTTGCTGCATTACATAACACTTATTTAATCATGAATAGAGCATTATATTGCTTTAAATGTTGCTCTTTAATTGCTCTGGAGACTTAATACTCCTAGCATTCCCTAAATGAGGAGCGTTGTTTCTCTTCTCTCGTGTGCATCAGCTCTAGACGCAGATTAGACAGCAGAAAGTTCAAGTATAGATTCTGGGGCAAATTTCATTTCTGTCGCTCGTCTCGCTCTCTGATTTATGAAAGCATGCACATTTCTCTCGTCTCTCTCTCTCTCTCATGGCCTTGTGATCAATATGCTTCACCTGCGAGTGAATCTGCAATAATAAAAGCATTACAGGAGTGGGAAAATAACAGGGAATCTTATTAAAAGTATGTGTGTGTGTGTGAGAGAGAGCGAGTGTGTGTGAGTGTGTGTGAGTGTGTGTGTGTGTGTGTGTGTGTGTGTGTGTGAGCAGGGTTATTATAGTGAACTAAAACTAAAAAACTAAACTAAAACTAAACCAAAAAATAAATGTTACTTAAAGTTTCTCATTTTCATTTAGTTTAACTTGATGCACTAAAATAACTAAAACTACTGCAATACAAATTAATAAAAAGTATATAGGCAAATAAAAAAAATCCTAATAAAATCGACAAAAACACAAAAAAATTGTTTTTTTTTAATCGGTTAATCGCAATTAATCACATCCAAAATAAAAGTTTTTGTTTACATAATATGTGTGCATACTGTGTATATTTATTATGTACTGTATATATAAATGCACACACATGCATGTATATATTTTGAAAATATTTGCAAGTATATATTTATAGTCATATAATTTATATTATAGATAATATATTTAAAACATAACATATTTTTTCTTAAATATATACATGCATGTGTGTGTATTTATATATACATAATAAATATACACAGTACACACACAAAATGGAAAATATAAAAATGAATTCAAAATATGAATTAAAACCACATTAGTATCTCAGTTCTACTTAACACTGATCTGCTTTTAAGCATGCATGAATGTTGCTGCATTACATAACACTTATTTAATCATGAATAGAGCATTATATTGCTTTAAATGTTGCTCTTTAATTGCTCTGGAGACTTAATACTCCTAGCATTCCCTAAATGAGGAGCGTTGTTTCTCTTCTCTCGTGTGCATCAGCTCTAGACGCAGATTAGACAGCAGAAAGTTCAAGTATAGATTCTGGGGCAAATTTCATTTCTGTCGCTCGTCTCGCTCTCTGATTTATGAAAGCATGCACATTTCTCTCGTCTCTCTCTCTCTCTCATGGCCTTGTGATCAATATGCTTCACCTGCGAGTGAATCTGCAATAATAAAAGCATTACAGGAGTGGGAAAATAACAGGGAATCTTATTAAAAGTATGTGTGTGTGTGTGAGAGAGAGCGAGTGTGTGTGAGTGTGTGTGAGTGTGTGTGTGTGTGTGTGTGTGTGTGTGTGTGTGTGTGTGTGAGT
>NW_015505812.1:282289-284789 GCF_001515645.1 Sinocyclocheilus grahami
GTGAGTGAGTGAGTGAGTGAGTGAGTGAGTGTGTGTGTGTGTGTGTGTGTGTGTGTGTGTGTGTATATGAGTGAGTGAGTGTGTGTCACTCTCTCCCTTCTGTGTGTGAGTGTGTCTCTCTCTCTCTCTCTGTGTGTGTGTGTGTGTGTGTGTGTGTGAGACAGACGGATCTGAGGACAGACAGTTCAGGTACATCAGCTTAGCATTCACTTTGCCTCCCGTGCCATATATATATTTCATACTCTGTCTTTTATATTCCGGCGGCTGAGACACACTCATCTTTATTTCATTTTGGGATGTTTTTAATTTTGTCCGAGATTATTATTTTTCTCCTCCTCTCTCTCCGTCTGTATGTCTGTGTTTCTCTAAAGATCAGGGTTCACATGAGGGCTGTTCAGCATTCCATTTGATTCACAAGCTTGTGATTCGAATCAATTTCAGCTTGATTCAGTGTTGATTCATTTGGATTTACAGGCAATCCGCTTCAGCGAGTCAGTTTTATTAAAAGGAATCACAAAAGACAAAACTCAAGTCCATAATTATGTTTCTACTCCGGTTTGTTGCTGGAATATAAACATGTAAACAGTGGATGTCATAACTTGTTTTCATGGCGGATTTATTCAGACATACATTAAATATTGAGGAACAGGTTCAGTAAAATATAATGAATATGTAAAATAGTGCATATATTTTTCAAAATAGATATTTTTAACCCAGCTGCAGATGTGTTTTCATTTATCATAACACTTCTCATATCTGCACACATGCACATTATTCTGTCTGTATAATTGTTGTTATTATAGTTAAATAAATCTGAAATCATACACAACATTTTGTCTAGTTGCCAAAGTTGCTTATTTGCATTTAGTTGAACTTGATGCAACGAAAATAGCAATAAATAAATGAATAAATAATTTGAAAAAATTAATAAAAATTATATACATACATATTTAAAAATAATAATTATAGAATACAAATGACAAAAACAAAAAAATACTACAACTTTAATTCAAATGAAAATAGAAATTCAAAATATTCAAAACACTATAATTACACTTGTGTTTATCAGGATTTTTATAGTCAACCAAAACTAAAATCATAAAACACGTTTTCATAACTTAAAATATATATTTTTTTACAAATATATATATATATATAGCTAGTTGCCAAAGAGACATTTTTCATTTAGTTTAACATGATGCATACTAAAAATAAAATAAAAATGAATGGAAATGAATATTTAATATATATATATTGATAATAAAAAAGACGCAAACACACAACAAAATGACTAAAACTTTAACTTAAAATGAAAAGTACAAAAAAAGAAAAAATTTAAAAATTATACTAAAATAACGCTGATCTAATATATATATAAATATAATAGTTTTATTTCAGCTAGTTGCCAAAGTGACATTTTTCATTTAGTTTAACATGATGTATACTAAAAAATAAATAAATAAATAAATATATATATATATATACTGATATGATTATTTTGCAATTTGAATTAAATTTAAGTTAAAAAAATGTCTGAGCTTTCAGCAGTTTGATGACATAATGAATCAGTGTGTTTTCTTATGCTAAACTGCTGCCAGGTTAGACATAAAATGTGCAGGACCCTGCAGACAATATATTAATATTTTGTCTATTTTCTGGAAAATGAAAGCCTGTGCATTTTTAAACGCACACAGTACGGGTCGAAATAATTATGAATTTTTCTTTTTTTTTAAAAGAAGTCTCTTCTGTTCATCAAGGCTGCTTTTATTTGATAAAAAATACAGTACAAATTGTGAAATATTATTGCTATTTAAAACAGCTGTTTTCTAAATGAATATCTGTTATGAAATAAATTATGAATAAATGTAATTTATTTCTCTGAATTTTCAGCATCATTACTTCAGTCTTCAGTGTCACATGATCTTCAGAAATCATCATTTCATGAAACATGTCTGATTATTATCAATGTTGAAAACAGTTCAATATTTTTTGTGGAAACTGATACATTTTATTTTTCAAGATTCACAGATGAACAGAAAGTTCAAAAGAACAGCATTTATTCGAAATAGAAATCTTTTGTAACATTATAAATGTCTTTACTGTCACTTTTGATCAATCCTGATGAATACAAATATTAATATCGCTGCTCAAAAATGTTTCTCGAGCAGCAGATCAGCATATTATACTGATTTCTGAAGATCATGTGACACTGAAGACTGGAGGAATGATGCTGAAAATACAGCTGCGCATCACAGAAATACATTACAGCTTAACAGAGATTCATATAGAAACAGCTGTTTTAAATAGCAATAATATTTCACAATTTTTACTGTATTTTTGATCAAATAAACGCAGCTTTGGTGAGCAGAAGAGAGACTTTTAATCAGTAGTGTCTAGCACAAAACTACAGTCTTGATGTCTTTAAAATACAAAATGAAATGAATGCGGGTGTTTTTCTTCCTTTTTGACCCGAGTAACCTTTAATATTCCCTGAAAAGAA
>NW_015505812.1:289789-292829 GCF_001515645.1 Sinocyclocheilus grahami
AGCATATAAATAATATTCACTCTTTATCATAGAACGTAAGTGTTCAGAAGAGTCCTTTACGCTGTCACAGCTGGTTAGTGCTCGGTGTCAGTTCAGATGATTTGATCGCACAGATGTTTTATATATACTATATACACCTGTGAGGTTTTAAGCGAGCTTCTTCTACAACACTTCAGCTGCGGCGAAGGCGCAGAGTAACAAGCGTAGCTGTGATTCCTTGTGTTCATTACATTATTAAATCGCACATCTTTCATCAATAAATAAAAGCAAGACCCAGACAAAGAGGGAGGAGATGCTAATAGATGATCATGTCTAAATGGGAATCAGTCTGGAAATATTCCCAGCCGCACTCCAAGCCTACTAATGAACTGTGCATCAGATGCTGTTGTGTTCTGGAAGATAGAAGCTAAACTAAAGTGTGACATTTAATAACTGAAATGATCCTTTCACTCAAATCACGGTTATTTTACAATCACTGAGATACTATTATGGGTTTATTAATATTTTAAAATCAGTTTGTATTTTTTCATTTTAATTTTACTTAAAGTTTTAGTAATTTTGTTGTGTTTTTGTATTTTTTTATTTCAGTTTTACTTTTAGGTACTTTTAGTAAGTTAATCTAAAGTAAAATGAGAAGTGTTTGCTTGGAAACTAGCTGAAATGCGATGCATTTAAAAAAAATTTTTTATTTCAGTTAACATTTATTTTATTAACAATTTGTTAATATTAGTCTCAGTTTTAGTTAACCGTAATAACCCTGACTGAAGTATTACTGAAAGTTCATTGTACTTCATAAAATACAGTTATAAACACATTAACTAATATTACATAGTATTGCTAGAATTTTTTTTTATTTTGACTTTATCTAAATTTATTGAAATTATCTAATTCAGCAGAATTTTTGAACATTTTATCACAGCTTAATTTCATTGAGTTGATTTAAATTTGTAAAATAGACACTTTATTTTTTAGTATATATATATACACACACACATACAAAATAATAAATATTTTATGTATATATGAAAATATCTTTATTAGAATTTTATAATTATTATTGTAGTATAACGCTGTAACAGTAGGAGGTGATAATATAAAATACATTTTTATAATATATAATAAAATATAAATATTATTTTTTAAACTTTAAATGTTTTAAATGAATCATTTCCCCCAACATTTGATTCATTTCAGTGAATCGGTTCAAACTGTCATTTTAAGTGAATCGGTTCAAACGGTCCATTTCAGTGAATCGGTTCAAACTGTCATTTTAAGTGAATCGGTTCAAACTGTCCATTTCAGTGAATCGGTTCACAGCTCTGATTCAGTCATTTGTTTGCATCAGTCAGAACTGGTTTGTTGAAGACTTAGTTAAAGTTGAAGTTTCATAGTTAAATTACAATTTTTTTGTAATTTGTTGGTTTGTTATTTTATTGAATATGCATGAAACATTTAAATATTCTTTGTTAATTTGGTGTAAGACTGTCGTTTCTTTTTTGTATTTGACATATTAATCTACTCTGTAACAATGCATGCACGGTCAAAACAAGAGTGTTATTCAATCAGTGTTATTTTAGTATTATTTATATACTTTTATATATTTAACTAATATTTAGACTTTTGACTTTTTCATATTTTCTGTTTTCATTTTATTTTAATTAGTAAAATGGTGGTGTGCTTTTATTGTTTATATATATATAATTTGTTTTTATTTTAGTTTAAGCTTTTATTTATTTCCATTTTATTATATTTTTACAGTTTATTTTCTATCAATGTAGTGCTTCAACTTCAACTTAATAATTAATTAATTCATTAATAATTGTAATTTTTAATTTAATAAACTTATTTCAGTTAGTTGCCAAAGTAACATTTATAATTTTGTGTTTTTTAATGAATATTTGTATCTTATTTCAGCTTTATTTCCGTTCACAAAAAAGTTTTTATTATTTCAGTTTTATTTTAGTTGCATTGAGATACTATAGTTTTTGTTAATATTTTAAATTTTTTTGCCAAGTTTTGTTGTATTTAAATCTGTCTATATAGTTTTTATTTATTTTTTTAATTTCAGTTTTTTAGTTATTTTAGAACATCAAGTTAAACTGAATAAAAATAAGAAATGTTGCCTTGGAAACCAGCTGAAATAAAATGAGTTTCACATTTTTTAATATATATATATATATATTTTATTTATTTTTTCGTTAACATTAATTTTATTTCAAGTAATAAACCTGCCTCCAATTGACAAAAAATTAATAGCAAACAGATCAATATTAATATAAATATAAATGAATATGCACAGACTGTAGAGTATGGAGATGTTGTAGTGTCACGCCTGTGAAGTGAAGAAACAAAAGGCGAAGGCGCTCTCTGTTAGCAGGTGGCGTCTTGTCAAGATGTATAAAAGAGGACAAAGACTCCCATTACAGCACAATTACAGACGAGACGAGAGCTGCACTCTTTGCATGTGATAATGAAGCCACTGGGAGAAAGAAAGAGGAAGAGAGGTGAGGTGAGACGACGATTGGCCACCGACCAAGAAGAAGGAGGTAGATAGACGCGTCCGAAGACGAGAGAGACGATCTGAAGCTTAGCTGAGAAGATCAGAAAACACTTAGAAACTCAGATGTTGAAGTGTTACATGACGAATATAGAAACTGATGCTATAGTTTTGTGAGTCTTCACGTATTTTTCATGTTTTTTTTTTTAGTGCTTTATTTGAGAGCAGTGCAGTGATGGTGTCTTTCTCCTCCTCCAGATAAAGTTAACATGCATATTACACATATGTGACCCTGCAGCACAAAGCAGTCATAAGCATATTTGTAGCAATAGCCAACAATACATTGTATGGGTCACAATTATACATTTCTCTTTTATGCCAAAAATCATTAGGATATTAAGTAAAGATCATGTTCCATGAAGATATTTTGTAAATCTCCTACCGTAAATATATCAAAACTTAATGTTTGATTAGTAATATGCATTGCTAAGAACTTCATTTGAACAACTTTAAAGATGATTTTCTCAATATTTAGATTTTTTT
>NW_015505812.1:294043-305713 GCF_001515645.1 Sinocyclocheilus grahami
CATTTCAGTGAATCGGTTCAAACTGTCATTTTAAGTGAATCGGTTCAAACGGTCCATTTCAGTGAATCGGTTCAAACGGTCCATTTAAGTGAATCGGTTCAAACGGTCCATTTCAGTGAATCGGTTCAAACGGTCCATTTCAGTGAATCGGTTCAAACGGTCCATTTCAGTGAATCGGTTCAAACGGTCCATTTCAGTGAATCGGTTCAAACTGTCATTTTAAGTGAATCGGTTCAAACGGTCCATTTCAGTGAATCGGTTCACAGCTCTGATTCAGTCATTTGTTTGCATCAGTCAGAACTGGTTTGTTGAAGACTTAGTTAAAGTTGAAGTTTCATAGTTAAATTACAATTTTTTTGTAATTTGTTGGTTTGTTATTTTATTGAATATGCATGAAACATTTAAATATTCTTTGTTAATTTGGTGTAAGACTGTCGTTTCTTTTTTGTATTTGACATATTAATCTACTCTGTAACAATGCATGCACGGTCAAAACAAGAGTGTTATTCAATCAGTGTTATTTTAGTATTATTTATATACTTTTATATATTTAACTAATATTTAGACTTTTGACTTTTTCATATTTTCTGTTTTCATTTTATTTTAATTAGTAAAATGGTGGTGTGCTTTTATTGTTTATATATATATAATTTGTTTTTATTTTAGTTTAAGCTTTTATTTATTTCCATTTTATTATATTTTTACAGTTTATTTTCTATCAATGTAGTGCTTCAACTTCAACTTAATAATTAATTCATTCATTAATAATTGTAATTTTTTATTTAATAAACTTATTTCAGTTAGTTGCCAAAGTAACATTTATAATTTTGTGTTTTTTAATGAATATTTGTATCTTATTTCAGCTTTATTTCCGTTCACAAAAAAGTTTTTATTATTTCAGTTTTATTTTAGTTGCATTGAGATACTATAGTTTTTGTTAATATTTTAAATTTTTTTGCCAAGTTTTGTTGTATTTAAATCTGTCTATATAGTTTTTATTTATTTTTTTAATTTCAGTTTTTTAGTTATTTTAGAACATCAAGTTAAACTGAATAAAAATAAGAAATGTTGCCTTGGAAACCAGCTGAAATAAAATGAGTTTCACATTTTTTAATATATATATATATATATTTTATTTATTTTTTCGTTAACATTAATTTTATTTCAAGTAATAAACCTGCCTCCAATTGACAAAAAATGAATAGCAAACAGATCAATATTAATATAAATATAAATGAATATGCACAGACTGTAGAGTATGGAGATGTTGTAGTGTCACGCCTGTGAAGTGAAGAAACAAAAGGCGAAGGCGCTCTCTGTTAGCAGGTGGCGTCTTGTCAAGATGTATAAAAGAGGACAAAGACTCCCATTACAGCACAATTACAGACGAGACGAGAGCTGCACTCTTTGCATGTGATAATGAAGCCACTGGGAGAAAGAAAGAGGAAGAGAGGTGAGGTGAGACGACGATTGGCCACCGACCAAGAAGAAGGAGGTAGATAGACGCGTCCGAAGACGAGAGAGACGATCTGAAGCTTAGCTGAGAAGATCAGAAAACACTTAGAAACTCAGATGTTGAAGTGTTACATGACGAATATAGAAACTGATGCTATAGTTTTGTGAGTCTTCACGTATTTTTCATGTTTTTTTTTTTAGTGCTTTATTTGAGAGCAGTGCAGTGATGGTGTCTTTCTCCTCCTCCAGATAAAGTTAACATGCATATTACACATATGTGTCCCTGCAGCACAAAGCAGTCATAAGCATATTTGTAGCAATAGCCAACAATACATTGTATGGGTCACAATTATACATTTCTCTTTTATGCCAAAAATCATTAGGATATTAAGTAAAGATCATGTTCCTTGAAGATATTTAGTAAATCTCCTACCGTAAATATATCAAAACTTAATGTTTGATTAGTAATATGCATTGCTAAGAACTTCATTTGAACAACTTTAAAGATGATTTTCTCAATATTTAGATTTTTTTGCACCCTCAGATTCCAGATTTTCGAATAGTTGTATCTCAGCCAAATATTGTTCTATCCTAACAAACCATACATCAATGGAAAGCTATTTATTCAGCTTTCAGATGATGCATAACTCTCAATTTCAAAAAATTGACCCTTATGACTGGTTTTGTGCTCCAGAGTCACATGTTGCTAACTAAAGGTTTACTACAGTTATATTGAGCTTATATTGAATGTTCATTTTAATCCATATTATTTTTTTAGTGGAATCAGATATATATGTATACTATAAACTATCCTCTTTAATAAATGTATTACTTACACTATTATAGTTTTTATTAATATTTTGTATACTATTTTTTTTTGTAATATACACTTTACTTTTATGGCACCTTTAAAAGCACTTTGCAAAAAAAAAAGCATTGAAATATAAAAAAAACCAAGAAAACATTTCTTGCTGCGCTTGTTATTTTTCTTGTTTTATTGTTAATATTACTATTTAAGCTTCATTTATTTCCGTTTTAGTTTTTATTTATTTCCATTTTCCAGTTTATTTTCAGTCATTTTAGTGCTAAAACATAAGTGTCTTTCAGTTGGTTTCCAAGGCAACATTTCTATTTTTTCACATATCTAATATGTGCATTTTATTTCAGCTGTAACAATTTTAAAGATAGTTTTAGTTAACGGTAATAACCCTAATTTCTCAAATAAAGCAACAAACAGCATATTTATAATCAGGCAAAAAAACTATTTTCATCAACAGTTTACTCTACACATACAGTCTGAAGCAAAGCATGCTGGGAACCAGAAATCTGCCGCTCAAATTCAGTTCATGCTGTCAAAAAGACAAATGCATTAATTGCATATTTCACAAATTTAAATGCATTTCAAGCTTGTGATAAAACGGTTACGAGCTGTGCTGCATTCGCTCATTTTAATCACATTTAATTGCTCTTTTTGTCATCAGTTTGAAGAAACTATTATCCATTTGTTTATTGCAAAGCATTTTAGGTTGACTTTTCAAACTTTATGAAGAAGAAAATATTCAAATGTCTGTATAAGCCAAAAAAATGCATGACTCTGAAATTCTTACTTTAAGTTTACAACAATTTCTGGCCAAATTTACATGCATAAATGTAAATTTTCAAAGATAATTCCTTCTTTTTTATTTCCAAGAAAGATATTGATGTATGTTTGAATTGCATTTGTCAGATTTATCCGTATATTTGTATACTTATCTTACTAAATGTTATTTTATCTTGCATAATAATAATAATTAATAGTAAATATTTATTGTTTCGAGTGACAAAACATTTTGTTTGGGACACACATGATTGGCTCCGCCCACAGTCAGCTCTCATTGGTCCAGAATCCTGTTCCACATGACCATATATAGAACACAACAGTGACAGTGAACCACTGCATTTGACGTCATTGAGTCTACAAACACTCAACAAATACCTTATAGTTGTAAATATTCAATGTTTCTCAATTGTATAAATTTAGTTATATTTGATTCTTATAAGAAATGGCTTAAAACAACTAGTTTTATTTTATATCAAATATATATTAATTTATTCATGAGCGAATTTAAGTGTACAGTCACTGTTGTGCTCTATGACACATTAGTCATTGGCTTTCAGCTTGGACAGATGAATTACTTCTAGTCGTGTCGCGCCTGGTTAGGACACGGTTTAAGTGAGACAAATCCACTGCCACGTCAATATGAAAACCACAGCGCAGGGCTTCCCCAATAATTCACTTTAATTGCAGCCTTCAGTCAACGGAGAGCCGTTTATTTACAGTATTCATTAACCTCAAGACACTGTCAATCGGCTGACACATCATCATTATAGGGAATAACTTTAAAACCACAAAACACAGCACTAACATCCGCTGAGATCCTTCAAAATCAATTTCCAACAAAATAGCACTGTTTTTAATGAATGCATGTTAAAACGCACATATGCATGACATCTTTAGCATGCATTAACCACACACAACCTGCAATCTAATAACACTCAGATGCATCACCTGTCAATCAGAGTGACACAACTGCACAATAAAAGGGCAAAAATATAGCCTGCATGTAAAAACATGCCCTTTAATAGCAACACAATATCCTCTTATCATATCAATCATCAAAGATGAGACATGAAATCCAGAAATAAAGGCACCACTCTGGCTGGAGTCAGTAATACGATTGCTTTTATCATTAATATGATGGATTACACAAGTAAGCGGGTGGGGTTTCAACGAGAGGGTGAGAAGAACCTCCTACTGATGCAACTTTTTTTTTTGAATACAGCTTTGTAAATTGGATCCATTTATTAGGAGAGGATAAGACAGCATTCATTTCACAACGCACTAACACACCGTTCCGCTGAGCACACTTATGACATGTGATGGGCCCTGAAAACCAGCTTAAATACGTGCAATTTCATACGCACAAGTTGCATTGTGGGAACAAACATCAAGAGATGGGCTTAAGAGCGAACCGCTGTAGATCTCAGCCTCTCGACACGCGCTGCCATAAAAATGTAGGCTAAAGTAAAATATGCTTTAATAATCATTCCACTTATAAAGCGTGAGGTATGGATCTTTGATGCCTAAAAATGAGTCACATTAAAAAATTAGATTATATTGAACAAATGTGGAGAAGAGAATAAAGACATTAATAAAGCGGAGCTGTGCAAGCATTACAGATTCGACTGTGATACATGACTGCGATTTGCTGTTGGGTCATTATGACATGATCACACTTACAGAGGGAAGTAATGGGATCATCAATAAGATGCTGCGTGCTTTATAAAGAAATGCACTCGCCCAACCCCAAAACTCACTCGCCTTTTTTCTCTGTGTGTGTGTGTGTGTGCGTGTGAGTCTGTGTGTGTGCGTGTGAGTGTGAGTGTGAGTGTGAGTGTGTGTGTGTGTGTGTGTGTGTGTGTGATTTAAGCAGCTGATTGTGTATTTGATTCCTCAGTGAATAACTGTGATGGTTTAAAGAAAAGTGATGATGAACCGGATCATAAACAGGAAAGCGTAGCCTTTTCGAGATAAAAAATGCTTTTTAAGTCTCCAGACAAGCAGCAAGTTGTCAGAAAGACTTGTTTTTGTTCACATCCGATGATGAAACTTCGTCATAAAATGTTTTATTTCAAGGTAAGCCATCAGAAAGCTGTTTTGCTGTCACATTAATGCTCTGATGTTATTATCAGCAGCAGGATTTTGTCGTTTCTAAACAGCTGCAAGGAAACTGTTCTCTTAAGCGTGATGCAGAAATGTGAAATTAAAACGCTGTATTCTTCACATCAGGCCACTGCAAAGCCAGCATGAAGTGAAGATGAGGGTCCGCGTCTGACAGCGATATGGGTGTAACTGCTCACATAGATGCCTGTTTATGAGAGACTTTCATATATATTACACTGACATAATTCTACATGAGTATAATCAGAGAAATTATATTTTAATTGAAGCGTTAAGTAGTATTTTCCAATATGTGCATATGGTATCAATTTAAAATTGCTTTCAAGAGACAGATGCACATCCCAACACCTCTAGCTCTATTTTCTCTAAAACACACACACACACACACACACACACACACACACATGCATGCACTTTAGATACAGTACGTGAATTAATATGTGACTCTGGAGCACAAAAGCAGTGTTAAGTCGCTGGGGGATATTTGTAGCAATAGCCAACAATACATTGTATGGGTCACAATTATACATTTCTCTTTTATGCCAAAAATCATTAGGATATTAAGTAAAGATCATGTTCTATGAAGATATTTTGTAAATGTCCTACCGTAAATATATCAAAACTTAATGTTTGATTAGTAATATGCATTGCTAAGAACTTCATTTGAACAACTTTAAAGATGATTTTCTCAATATTTAGATTTATTTGCACCCTCAGATTCCAGATTTTCAAATATTGTTCTATCCTAACAAACCATACATCAATGGAGAGCTTATTTATTCAGCTTCTAGATGATGATTGATCAATCTCAATTTCATAAAATTGACCCCTTTGACTGGTTTTATGCCCCAGGGTCACATATGTGATACTAGATTTGAATATTCAATACGCTATGTGAACCTATATCCTCATAATATTAAATTCACAGTAGATTTTTAAGAGCATTTCAGCTTTTCGAGCTCACCACCTGAAACTATAGCTACTGTGATTTTTCCGCTTTATGGTTATTTTTAATTTTTTTTATTTTGAAAGAACAGCGCAAAAACAATCACTTTACGCGCAAGTACTTTAACAAGTTCTGATTTGGAACGCAGCCCACACTGATCTGCAAGTTCACAGAGACGCTCGTTTTATCGTTGCGCCGTAATTTGTGTCACATTTCCAGATGCTAAACTCACAGAAACGTGCTTCATACCTTTCTCAGAATCCATTGGATGAACAGCAGAACGCTCCAGCAGAGCAGCCTCATCGTTCGCGAACACTAGTCCCGTTGAGCAAACATAAACCGGACACAAATCACCAAGCAGAAAACATCCGAGAGGAGCGAACTCTGTAACTGACTGCGAGCACAAACCAGCGCTCTCGGAGTTATTAAGGCAGCCAAGGAGGTTCAGCTCTTGAAGTCCTTGTCATTAGTGAAGCGCACATCCATTCGCAGGTTCACGGAGGTGAAAAGTTGGCGTGGGAACGGTGCAAACTTGTGCTGTCAGCTGGCGTTCTCGCCTAATGCCCTCATTACCGCGCCCGTTTGGTGTTTAAAAAAGAAACTGTGTTGCGTTCTCTCTCTCCCTCCGAAGCGCACGCTCAGTGTAGACTTTGCGTCTCGTTCTCTCTCTCTCTCGCTCGCGACGAACGTGCTAATTTCGATTTTAAACGCCAACAGGTCAAACAAGCTCCAGCGCGTCTTTTACGCGCACAGAACGGTGCCAAAAGTTGGCGTACCTACTTCTGATATTCCAAATGAATTTTGCATTCACTAAAAGTTTTCTTGAGTTATTCATCCACACGTGGATGTGCTATTATAGATGATATTCTTCAGAGATGCATAACTCGGCAAGAAAGCGAAACCTGTACAAATAGCATGAAAGAGATGAACAAATCTTCCCAAAGGCGATTTTAATTTCGAATGGCTTTAAAGTGCATCTTGTCTTATGTTGAAATATGAAACGTGCAATCTGTGCCGAGACATAATTCCGTTCGGAATAAATGCTTATTTTTTTTCTGGTCAATTCAACATCTTTAAAAAGCATCGCTTGCGCATAAACACACAAGCACAGGGAAAGAGAGAGAGGGAGAGAATGAGATGTGCAAAAGAGGCGAGTGGATCTTTCTGGCAATTTTTGAGACTACATGCCAGCAGAACGCACAATGTTAGGCAGGGAACAAAGGCGAGGATATGTTTAGTAACGAACACTAAAGCCTCAAAGTTTATGTCCATCATCGCACCTCTGATTGAGCTGCAGATGGAGAGCAATGAAGCCCTTCATCGCCCCCTTGCGAATGACTGACGGAAAACATCTAATGTAGACTTGCAACTATACCACACAGTCGGTCTGTTATACATTTACAGTACATTTAGTCATTTAGCAGACTTACAAGCAATCAAAATCAACAAAAGAGCAATGATATGCAAGTGCTATGACAAGTCTCAGTTAGCCTAACGCAGTACACGCAGCAAGGTTTTTTTTAATTAGCTATATAATAAATACAAAGAAAACAGATAGAACAGAAAAAGCATAGAGCAAGCTAGAGGCTTTTTTTGGTGCTTTTTGTTAATTGCATAATAAATAAAAAGATAACAAACAGAATACAAAAAGAATAGAGAAGCTAGTGTTTTTTTTAAAGAATAGAATTAGAATAGAGAGTGCTAGAGTGCTATACTATAAGATAAAATGATTAATCGAACCGAATGACCTTAAAAACTCAAAGGACAAAATGTAAAAGCATAGCCTACTAAAATATGCAACCTACACACTACTGACAAGCACACTAAAAATGTGACTGAAAATCCTCCAAACAACACACCCTGCTGAGAAACCCCCCCCCCAATAGAAGCCATAATAGAATTTGTAATGGTTTTACTGGTTATAATGGGACTTGTACTGGTTATAATGGAAACTGTAAACTGGAAACTGTCTCGGTCTCCTTGGTGGCGTGTTAAAACCACTCAATCCTAATGTACTGAAAAAAAATGATGCAACATTTTTTTGAAGGTAAGTGGTTGCAAACAATGTATTTGAGCTACATGTAAAAAAAAAATGTTGAAAGTAAATTATTTAAATGTAGCTCAAATAAATTGATTGCAACCACTTACCTTACATTTTTATTTAGTAAATTCACTTAATATTTTTTTTCCAGTGTGGAACGTGTCCTAAAACACACTACAGAAAACCTTTTTTTAAAATGGTTTTAATGATTAAAAGTTGGTGTGTAATGCTGTAAACCATTGTAATTTCTGTGATGGTTTCCATTGGTTTGTTTCAGCCGCGTTAAATGACAGCCTGGCGGGTTATACATAATTGAGAAAGAAAACGATTAATCGAACCGAATGACCTTAAAAACTCAAAGGACAAAATGTAAATACGCAACCTCCAGCGTCGCCTCCCCAACAACACACTTTCAGAATTCTACCACATTTTCTAAGTAAATTGCCTTCATGGATACATATTTTGGGGCCATCGAAATAAATGCTCCGTTGGTTTAGTTTCCATTGTGATCCCGCAGATGTGCAGTATTGAAGTTGGCAGGTGATTTTGGCGGGCTGCTAAAGCGCGCGCTTTCTATTTCTCGGAGAACCAAGCAAATGAATGAACATGGGTGGGAAAAAGGGGCTCAATTTTCTCACTTTCCACTTCGCCCTCTGTAAATCAACGCAACTCATTCTGGCACGACAAGAGGAGAGAGTTCGCCTCTATCACACGGTGTGTATGTGTACTAATGGACTATAACTTAATACTGAAGAGCAGAACGTTTCTGACACAAGCGATCGCCAATTGTGTGCGCATTTGCTTTTTAGCCTTTTAGCCAACAATAGAATAACTGTCAAGAAAATAAACACATAGTGTCTCGTCATATCCACCTTTTTCCTAACTAGACTACTTATGTGTTTTAAAATATGGGAGGCACTTCCGGTTTGGGAATGGGTGCAATTTTCTCACGTATCCACTCATCTTTCCACTTCGCCCTCTGTAAATCAACGCAACTCATTCTGGCACGACAAGAGGAGAGAGTTCGCCTCTATCACACGGTGTGTATGTGTACTAATGGACTATAACTTAATACTGAAGAGCAGAACGTTTCTGACACAAGCGATCGCCAATTGTGTGCGCATTTGTTTTTTAGCCTTTTAGCCAACAATAGAATAACTGTCAAGAAAATAAACATATAGTGTCTCGTCATATCCACCTTTTTCCTAACTAGACTACTTATGTGTTTTAAAATATGGGAGGCACTTCCGGTTTGGGAATTCTACTCAAAAAAGACCGCAACAAATCATTTCAAATCATAAGATTGCGCTACAAATAATCCTTATCCGTCATTTTGACTGAATGGGCTGTAAATTTCCATTCCTTTTCTATTTTCAGAATAGCATTACTTTTGGTATATTAATGTGACGTGATATAACAATGATATCTAAACGAATTTATGATGTTTCCTTTGTATTCCACCGTGAGTGAATGAAAAAAGACAACATATACTGTGCATTTGTAGTCTGCTCTCTCGATTTAATTCACTTTATAAACCACAAATAATAGAATACACTTAATTTTTCTCCCCCAAATCCTCACGTCTCTTTCCAGGTTTGTTTTCACATGCATGCTGTAAAGTGTAATTGTTGCGAAATATAGACATATATCGCTATAATGAAATTTATCACGTCTGTAATATTGCTGCGGGTAGAAGGAGGATCTTTAGGAGTTATTCGTGGTATGCTGAAAGTAATTTGTTAATGCTTTTACACTTTTAAATTTCCTTGTAATGTTCGATGGTTGAAGGGTGATGCACCCAGTGCTTATTATTGCATTCATAGAGCAAACCTTTTGCTGATTGTTTAAGTTACTCCCATAATTTGTGCAAAGCGTCATAAGGCGTAGGGAAAAAATATGGATACTGCTATTTGAATAGTATTTGCACTTAAAATCTTATTTTCTCCTTTGAACAGTGGCAGTCCAAGTGTGTGCAAGTCAATGTATTTACACTAAAACATCTGAAGAAGCTTTAAGATCACAGTTTAAGTACAGTTAAAATAAACCTTTAAATTGAATTCTACTTCCTGAGATTGTTCATGCATGCACTGTTTAGCAATCCACCACCATTGCCATGCAGTAACTTTGCTAATGCAACACAGCCTTATAAACAAACAATAATGCAGCAAGCAAAAAAGTGCATTGAACAATTGAACATCTATGCATGCATTGACTTATTTACCATTAGTGCAATGCTGAAGGTGCTTAGATTCTGTCGTTTATTAATAGAAAATCACATAGTGGTAAAGATTCTTTGTTTAGGCTTCCGCTGTCGCCAGCAGAGAGAAAGCAGCAAACAGTAAATCACAATGACAAAGCCAAATTGCTAATTACATCCGCACAAATTAAGAACAGAACTAGCCAGATTCACTTTAGAAGAACACAAATCATAGAGAGAGAGAGAGAGTACAGTGTGCTTAAAATGTACAGGCGACCTGTCAGATATCTGAGTTTGCAAGGTTTTTCGCTGGGAACTTTACAAAAAAGTCACTATTTTGGTTTGCTGCATGGCAAAAACAACGCAACTGGAATCTTACAGGCAAATGCTCGGTATACCGTAATGTTAAGTGAAATAAAACTAATGGTTTTGTGATTCGCTTTGATGAGAAACTTACATTAGCATTTTGCTGACCTTTAACTTATGATAATATAAACTATCGGCGTTATCGATTGGGAAAGAGAACAACACTGCAAATTGTTGGGCAGTTCATTTCATTTGTTTGCAGGAAAAAAAGAGTTTAATATTAAAGGACGTTCCTGTTTTCACTTTCCTCTGGGCTGTTATTGAAAAAAAAAAACGTTGAGTTTACAAACATGTAATAAAGAGAATTTCTAGGGAACTGATATTTTCACCTTTTACAAACATTTTGAGGTAACAGTACAGTATTTCAAAATATAAAAGAAATGAGATATTACAAGAGGCTTCATTTCTTAAAGGGGTCATATTTGGTGTAACAGAATATGTTGACATGCTTTAAAGGTAAAAAAACACATTATTTTTCAAATACTGTACATTATTGTAGGTCCTCTATGCGAAAATAAGAAAATAAGCCAAACTAGGTTAAATGAACATGAACTTTGGTACTGAAAACTTAAAAAAGGAAGTCAAGGTGAAAATACTTGACAAAAAGTTTTCCGATTGAAAAATCTGTAAAACGCATGCATGCAGAAGACATCACAGAACATCTTTACTATAGCTCTGTTGTAAAGTCTGGAGAGAACAGTGAGGCATATAAATATATATCTATACGGTATGTGTTTGTGTTTGCTGGAATGTGTGTCTCCAGGCTCAGCAACATTTCCATGATGAGGTGACACAGGCCACACATCTCTAATGAGAGCTTTTGTTTGTGTAAAACCCTCATTTCCCCCGCTGGGTGTGTGTGTGTGTGAGAGAGAGAGAGTGTGTGTGTGTGTGTGTGTGTGTGTGCGTGTGCGTGTGCGTGTGTGTGTGTGTGTGTGTGTGCG
>NW_015505812.1:307018-308111 GCF_001515645.1 Sinocyclocheilus grahami
CACACACACACACACACACACACACACACACACACACACACACACACACACACACACACAATATGATGGAACAGCAGAAATGTGTTTAGAGATTTGATGTAAACACTCACATTTTAAAATATATGTATGTATGTATGTACATGCATACATAATGTAAATATATAATTATAAAGAATAATATTAAATCATATATTTAAATTATATATATTATAAAAACACACACATATATAATTTTGTTAATTATTTAATTTTATTCAAATATTTAATTATTTATATATTTAATTTAATTTTATTAATTGTATTATTTTACTTATTTAAAAAAAATCTTGAAATATGATATAATAATGCACAAAATAATGAAACAAAGAACCATGTAATAATGCAAAAAACAGTCAAAACAAGGCAAAACATATATATATATATATATATATGCCGTCACAGGTGTTTGTATATCGGCTATTCTAGCACCTTCAAATGTCTCATCCAATCAGAATTCAGAGTCAAAAACTCCCTGTTCTATACAATATGAATTTGACGGTTTTGAGTTTTTTTGTTCATAACGTGAAGCTTTTTTAGTTCACTTTACAACAAGAAAATAATCAAGTGAGATGAAAAAATACTGGATAAACTGGATAAAATGAACTTTTTCACTGAATTATACAATTAGCGTGACATAAAAAGATTCATAAGATGACAGTGCTTGTCAGACGAGCGTGTGTCATGAGGTGTTTGACCGCGCTCGAGGCTCTCTTGTGCCTGTGCCGGATTCACAGCACAGTATTTTTAAGTAACTACAGTTATAAATGACCAAAAATAATCTGGCAGCTCAGCGGAGCGCTGGCCTGTCAGACCTCCACTCCTCCCCATCTGTCTTGGCTTCCCCCCCACCTCATTAGGATTCATATCCCAGAAAGGTGACTCTTCCAGCGGGCACGGTGACAGCCGGGTTCAGACGCCTGCAGGCAGAAACAGTGACAGGTAACAGCCAGCTCTCTGGGGGGCGAGTGGGGCGAGAGAGTGTGTGTGTGTGAGAGAGAGAGAGAGAGAGAGAGAGAGAGAGAGAGAGAGAGAGAGAGAGAGAGAGTGGGTGTGG
>NW_015505812.1:310306-313134 GCF_001515645.1 Sinocyclocheilus grahami
AAAAAGTAATATAGATATTGAGTGAGAGTGTGTGAGAGAGAGAGAGAGAGAGAGAGAGAGAGAGAGAGAGATTTTTAACCATGGTGCAATCTAGAAATGTAATAGATTTTTACTACTATAAATGTATTGATGATCTGCATTCTTTTGAAAATACTTGGTGCTGTAATGATGCTCTATGTAACATTTTTGAAGACTAATTAATTGTTACACTTTATTGATTTGTATTTAGTTGAAACTTGATACTTGTTACTTGAGTCTGTGTATATTAATGTATATTTATTTTTGTAAATAAAAGCTTTTGCACTGCAAAAAAAAAAAGATTTTCTTACTTAGATTTTTTTGTCTTGTTTCCAGCCAAAATATCTAAAAAGTCTATGTGCCAAGTAAGAGAATTATCAAAGGCCAATCCAAGACGTGTTATAGGTTGCCCACCACAGTGGCTGGAGGCAAAATTTCCAGCTCACTCTTAATAATTTGGGATCTTTGGAGAAACTTTAACATCAATAGAACCTTTCCACTGGTTTGTCTTTATAGTGGAAAAAGGTTCTTTAGATCATTCAATCTGATCACTTAATGGCTCTTTGGAGAACCCATCACTACCTGCAGGTGGTGGATGTTACTTCATGAGATTCACCCCCACACTATAAATTGGACATTCCCAGCAATAAAGCCCTATAAATGAGAAATTAAACCCCTTGGCAGAGATCCAAGAACAGAGATTTGGAAAAGAAAAACAACTCAAGTGAAAACACATTTGCAGCACTGATGAGATACACAGGAAAAATGAGAGAACTCTCAGGCGTTCTGCGTTATTGGTGTGACCGCTGGGCATTACGTAACAGAAGAAAAAGCTTCAGTGGTTAAACACTCCATTGGTTGTGGCAGTGAATGGATAAGAAGTACAGACAGAGGAAGTTGTGATTACCTGTAAAGGCCCCAAGATGGAGCTAGTGGTGTACATGGAGAAGAGGCGGAGATAGCTCAGAACATTGGCGAACGCAAAAAGGCCTTCAGCAACCAAGAGGGGATGAAATGCATCCCAGTTTTTCCTTGCCTCTTCCCCAACGTTTTTAAACTGAAGCAGAGAACAAAGGAAATGCTTAATTATGTAATTTCTACATACATACGTGAACAAGAATTTTCATTCTTGAGTAAACTAGTCCTTTAAAATGAATTGGAAAAGTGCTCAGAATGAAATTCTGGACAGGGATTATACCTTGCTGTGAGCCACCACTTTTAGGGCAAAATTAGCCAAATAAAGCGAGTTCATGACAAAATTCATCTGGTTCCGTGACTCTTCCAGGAAGTCCTCCAATCCTTCATACCACAGACGCTTCACATCAGACCACACCATGCCTATGGAGAGAGGAATTTGCCATCAGCACAAATTAATTCCTTATTGCAGGCAGTTTTCAGTCACCTGTCAGAGGGACATTTACTCAAAGAAACCATGCCATTTTAAGTAGCAAAAAAAAAAGTAGTAAGTGGAATTTACAGTAGATGCTATACTAAGTGCAAATAGTGGCAGATACCATTTGCACTTACATATATAGTAGTACATAATAAAACTTAGAATAAATATTAAATAATAATAGTATATTCAATGTACTGTATATGATTATATTTATTAAAATATTAAATAGATGTTGCATTATTGGGACCTTACTTGTCCCTCACTGCAAAAAAAATGCTTTTCTAGCTTAGATCTTTTGTCTTGTTTCCAGCCAAAATATCTAAAAAGTCTTAAATCAAGAAGGATTTTCTAGACGAGTAAAAAACAAAGTCAAAATTAAATGACTATGATACTCTTGTTTTCTATTTGAAACCCCACTGGCAGATTATTTTACTTGTTCTAAGCAAAAAGTCTGAAGAAAAAAAAAAAAGACAATCATTTTTACTTGTCTAGAAAATCCTTCTTGATTTAAGAATTTTTAGATATTTTGGCTGGAAACAAGACATTAAAGCTAAGTAAGAAAAGCATTTTTTTGCAGTGTGTAAATTAAAAAAATCTCTCTCTCTCTCTCTTTCTGTCTCAATTCAATTCAAATGAGCTTTATTGGTATGACTGTGTAATATTTCACAATGTTTCCAAAGCAATAAAAATATTATACAAACATACTGTTGAATAAAAAAGTGGGAAAATAAAATAAACACACATACATTCATACATTTCCACAATGAAGAAGAAAAAAAGGACAAAGTAAATGAATACAGAGAGCAATTGTAAATGGAAAAGAGGGATCGAGGGATCACCCTCATTTGATGGCAGGAGGACACATACTGCGCTGCCAGGTGGTTACACTTTTCTTTCTCTCCCAAAATATACAAGAGTTTCTCTATTATCCCTCTCTCTCTCTCTCTCTGCTGCTCCCTGTAGAGAGCATCCCATCATCTCCAACGAATCTCAGTCGGACGCTTGACTTGTGCTCCTCGCGTCGCCGTCTCATCCCTGACTCCACACGGGGCCAAAAACACAGTCAAACACAGGTTTACAACCGCAGCCACAAACTGACACAGAATACAGGTTAGGCAGAGCGACACACACAAACACTCTCTCACACACACACACACACACACACACACACACACACGCATGCACACGCACGCACGCACTCACACACACTCACACACACACACGCATGCACACGCATGCACTCACTCACACACACACACACACACACTCACACACACTCACACACACACACTCACACACACACACACACACACACCCACACACACACACACACTCAAACACTCTCACACACACACACACACACACACACACACACACTCTCTCACACACACACACACACACACACGCATGCACA
>NW_015505812.1:318847-321050 GCF_001515645.1 Sinocyclocheilus grahami
GGGAAAGTTACTTTTAAAAGTAAAGCATTACAATTGTTACTCCCTAAAAAAGTAACTAATTACGTTACTTATACTTTTTATGGAAAGTAATGCGTTACACTACTTTTGAGTTACTTTTTAAATCTGGGCAGGGCTTTCTTGTTTATTTTTAATATTTACATTTACATTTAATCATTTAACAGACGATTTTATCCAAAGCGACTTACAAATGAGGAGAACAACAAAAGAAATCAGACGAACTAGAGAGCAACAGTATACAAGTGCTGTGACAAGTCTCAGTTAGGCTAGCACAGTGCACATAGCTAGGTTTTTTTTTTAAATATCGAATTGAATAGAATAGAACTGAATAGAATAGAATAGGCAAGTGCTAGCATTAGTTCATCAGGTGCTGGCGAAAATGATGTGTCTTTAGACGGTTTTTTGAAAATGGCCAAAGACTCAGCTGTTCGAATTGAGATCGGGAGGTCATTCCAGCAGCTGAGCACAGTCCAGAAAAAGGTCTGTGATAGTGATTTTGAGCCTCTTTGGGATGGAACCATGAGGCGTCGTTCACTTGTTCTGGAGGGTGCATAAGTTTGAACTAGCGAGTTTAGGTATATTGGTGCAGCGCCAGTTGTTGTCTTGTAGGCAAACATCAGTACCTTGAATTTGATGCAAGCAGCTACTGGTAGCCAGTGTAAACTGTTGAAGAGAGGTGTAATGTGAGCTTTTTGCGGCTCATTAAAGACCACTCTCGCTGCTGCATTCTGGATCAGTAGCAGAGGCTTGATAGTACATGTAGGAAGGTCCAGTCTGGAGAGAACAAGAGCTTGGACAAGGAGTTGTGCAGTCTGCTCTGTTAGGAAGGGTCTAATCTTCCTAATGTTGTATAAGACAAATCTGCAGGACCGGTCCATTGTAGCAATATGGTCTGTGAAGCTTAACTGATCATCCATCACAACGCCAAGATTCCTGGCTGTCCTGGAAGGAGTTATGCCTGATGAACCTAGCTGTACAGAGAAGTTGTGATGGAAGTGCTGGGTTGGCTGAGACCACGAGCAGTTCTGTCTTAGCAAGGTTGAGTTGAAGGTGATGGTCCTTCATCCAGCTAGAAATGTCTCTCAGACAGGCTGCAATGCGAGCAGCTACCGTCAGATCATCTGGTTGGAATGAGAAGTAGAGTTGAGTGTCATCAGCATAGCAGTGATAAGAAAAGCCATGCTACTGAATGACAGATCCTAATGACGACATGTAGATGGAGAAGAGAAGAGGTCCAAGCACTGAGCCTTGAGGAACCCCACAAGTTGTGACTTAGAAACCTCACCCCTCCAAGACACCCTGAAAGACCTACCTGAGAGGTAAGACTTGATCCACTGGAGTATGGGTCCTGAGATGCCCATCTTCATGAGGGTGGACAGGAGGATCTGGTGGTTAACTGTGTCAAAAGCAGCAAGTCACAATGGTCATTTAATTTACTCATTCACTTCTATCTCAATGTGAGCTATTTTTGGCATCTTCATGTTCTTTAACGTTTCCAGAGAAGTCTCTTCTGCTCACCAAAGCTGCATTTATTTGATCAAAAATCCATCAAATATTGTGAAATATTATAACAATTTAAAACAGCTGTCTTCTATGTGAATCTCTGTTAAAGTGTAATGTATTTCTGTGATGCGCAGCTGTATTTTCAGCATCATTACTCCAGTCTTCAGTGTCACATGATCTTCAGAAATCAGTATAATATGCTGATCTGCTGCTCAAGAAACATTTCTGATTATTATCAGTGTTGAAAACAGTTGTGCTGCTGAATATTCTTGTGGACACCGTGATACATTTTATTTTTCAGGATTCACAGATGAATAAAAAGTTTAAAAGAACAGCAAGTATTGAATAAAATATTAATTTCTTTTCTTTTTTTTAATCTTATTGACCCCAAATATTTGAACAACATATATATATATATATATATATACAGTATATATATATTAGATTGGGTTGCAAGATTAGGTTTAATAATGAGGGTTAGTTTCAAACAAATCATAAACCCTAATGAGCCACTAGTACTAGTAACGGTTGACTTGCAAACAGCACTTATTAGTAAAGATGTGACATAAGTGGGTTATAATGAACTTGATTAAAATTGCAGGGGTTTATCATCTGTGTGTGTGTGTGCGTGTGTGAACTAAACATGACTTGAACGTGTGTGTGTGTGTGTGTGACAGACAGA
>NW_015505812.1:322217-325561 GCF_001515645.1 Sinocyclocheilus grahami
AACACACTCACACACAAACTCACACACAGACACACACACACACACACACACAACAGTGACAAATTCAGTCTTATTTCATAACTAGCACACACACACTTACACATTAGCCGTGTTGTAATCTACACGCTTCTGTTCACAGACTGATTGACTCGTCTTTTCTCAGTATATTTGGGCTGTTTGTCTTTTGTCTCACCCTCTGCTGGAGCATCTCATGCGTGTTTGACGATACTGGACTGGATTTCCAAGCCTAAATATTTAACAAGCTTCTGTTCGTCTGTTCGTCTGTCAGAAGTGCAGCGGAGACGCAGGACCTCCGGGATGCTGTTCTCCTCCCATGTAATGAGACATCAGACAACGGGTCTGCAGCAACACGTGGGTCACCTGTGTGTGTGTGTGTGTGTGTGTGAGAGAGAGTGTGTGTGTGTGTGTGTGTGTGACCAAATGTCCCCAAAAGGATAGTAAAGTGTAAGAATGCAAACAGGTTTTCTGTAAGGGGTTGGGGGTTAGGCGATAGAAAACATTGTTTGGTCAGTATAAAAGTAATAGGAGTCTATGGAAAGTCCCCACAATTCATAGAAACAAATATGTGTGTGTGTGTGTGTGTGTGTGTTTCTCCTGGAGAAAGAGCATCATCAAGTTTTCATTGATAAAGCTCTAAAACCTTACTGACTGATGTTTTAGTGCACAATCTGTATATGTGTCCCTGCAGCACAAGAGCAGTGTTAAGTCGCTGGGGGATATTTGTAGCAATAGCCAACAATACATTGTATGGGTCACAATTATACATTTCTCTTTTATGCCAAAAATCATTAGGATATTAAGTAAAGATATTTTGTAAATTTCCTACTGTAAATATATCAAAACTTAATGTTTGATTAGTAATATGCATTGCTAAGAACTTCATTTGAACAACTTTAAAGGCGATTTTCTCAATATTTAGATTTTCTTGCACCCTCAGATTCCAGATTTTCAAATAGTTGTATCTCGACCAAGTAGGCTATTGTCCGATCCTAACAAACCATACATCAATGGAAAGCTATTTATTCATCTTTCAGATGATGCATAACTCTCAATTTCAAGAAATTGACCCTTATGACTGGTTTTGTGGCCACATTATCTTTAAGGTGTCTAGTATTAATATATGAATTCACATATATTCAGTTTTGTTGAGTGTGCTCATAGAATGAGTAAACATGTTGATGGTCACAATAGTAACCGCTGGGATAACAGTGACTTTAGGTTTACAATATAAATCCAATTGCAGTTGTTAGTGAAAATTACACTAAAATGTTGCAATGACAAAATATTGCACTAAATTAAAAGTTCACATAAGTTACAATATTGATGTTGCAATACTGGCAGCACTAATATAAAAATGTGATGTTATATATGCTACAAAAAAGTAACAATTTTGAAATATGTCTTTTATCTCAGTATTCCTATCAATGTTGTAAAAGGGTTTATGTATAATAGTAACCCTAGAATGTGATCAATCAGCTTAAAATAGCTGGGCTAAGATATATAACAATTTCTTTGATTGTAGAAATATGTTAATTCAGTACACACAATATCCCACCGGATACAATTGAGACCGATCATAAAACGCAATTTTTCACACACTTTTCCAAAACAAATAAAAAAAAATAGTTATTGATTATTTCAAAGGATTCGATTCCCAATGAATGCATGAACTGACTAAACTCATATATAGCTTGAATGCAATGCAAGTTGCTTTTGGATAAAAGCATCTGCCAAATGCATACATGTAAATGTAGATAATCGTTATTTATTATTATAATGGATTGCAGTGACTTATTTAGACATTGCATTTTCTTAAGAGAAACATCTTCAGGAAAAGAGGGAGAAAAATCTTAAACGGACACAAGGATTTTTTTTTAACAATCTTTAAGTTTATCTTCTTCACTGTAAAAAAAAATGCTGCTGCAATTAGTTGTTTTGTAATGTATTGAGATAAATATCCAACTTAACTAAACTAAAGTTAACTACACTTATGATAATCTATAATATGCAACTTATAAAATATAGTCAAGCACAAACTTTAAGTCGAAACAACACATTATTACTTATTCTAACGTTGAATTTTAAGATGTGATAATCTCACATCTTTTTTTAATCACTATTTTTATTATTTCCGAATTTAAACACACACTACTGTTTAAAACTTTTAAGAATTTTAAAGAAATTAACACTTTTATTCATCAAGGACGCATTACATTGTTCAGAAGTGACAGTGAAGACATTTATAATGTTCCAAAAGATTTCTATTTCAAATAAATGCTGTTCTTTTGGACTTTCTGTTCATCGGTGAATCCTGAAAAATAAAATGCATCACGGTTTCCACAAAAATATCGTGCAGCACGACTGTTTTCAACACTGATAATAATCAGAAATGTGTCTTGAGCAGCAAATCAGCATATTATACTGATTTCTGAAGATCATGTGACACTGAAGACTGGAGGAATGATGCTGAAAATACAGCTGCGCATCACAGGAATACATTACAGTTTAATAGATATTCACACAGAAAACAGCTGTTTTAAATTATAATAATATTTCACAATTTTAACTGTATTTTTGATCATGCTGCTTCAAGAACAAGCGATCCTCAGCTAAAAGAGGCCTGAATCGGTCATTTTATCAAATTCTTGTAAATGCTGAACACAGTGCATGAAATGTTTTGCTTTATGCAAATGAACAGTAATGAGATGCAGCAATGACCAATAGGAGAGCAGGAGCAGAAACGCCCACAACAATACAAACGCTGGTAATAAATCACTGCAGGAGCCCTTTCAAGTAAACATGACTTTAAACTGACTGTATTCTCTGCATCAGCCGTCATATCCAGACACTTTCACCATATAATCACCTGCTCATGAATAAAGCCCCTCCTGGCTCACATTTATCTAGTTCAGGGATTCACAAACTTTTTCTAAATCATTTTTTTGTAGTATATTATATATACAAATGTAACAAGAGAGAAAATGAATCAATACTTGGAATTTTCATTAGGTATGTTTACAGTGGCTAACTTTTTTGCAAATGTTATTTAAAAAACATTATTTATATATATTTATTATATATTAAAAAAATTCCAGTAAAAATAAATAAATAAATAAGTCCCATGGTCACATGACGTGTGTTTTTGAGAAGCACACAGGAACTTATGAAGCGTCACACGCATCGTTTCCTCCTTCAGTCCAGGATTGCAGGATCTAAGACTTTCTAGAATTCAAGACAGTGCTGGGGAGCGTGTGTGTGTGCGTGTGTGTGTGTGTGTGTGAGCGTGTGTCTGTGTGTGAGAGTGTGTGTGTGTGTGTGTGCGT
>NW_015505812.1:326686-344690 GCF_001515645.1 Sinocyclocheilus grahami
CACACACACTTACACATTAGCCGTGTTGTAATCTACACGCTTCTGTTCACAGACTGATTGACTCGTCTTTTCTCAGTATATTTGGGCTGTTTGTCTTTTGTCTCACCCTCTGCTGGAGCATCTCATGCGTGTTTGACGATACTGGACTGGATTTCCAAGCCTAAATATTTAACAAGCTTCTGTTCGTCTGTTCGTCTGTCAGAAGTGCAGCGGAGACGCAGGACCTCCGGGATGCTGTTCTCCTCCCATGTAATGAGACATCAGACAACGGGTCTGCAGCAACACGTGGGTCACCTGTGTGTGTGTGTGTGTGTGTGTGAGAGAGAGTGTGTGTGTGTGTGTGTGTGTGACCAAATGTCCCCACAAGGATAGTAAAGTGTAAGAATGCAAACAGGTTTTCTGTAAGGGGTTGGGGGTTAGGCGATAGAAAACATTGTTTGGTCAGTATAAAAGTAATAGGAGTCTATGGAAAGTCCCCACAATTCATAGAAACAAATATGTGTGTGTGTGTGTGTGTGTGTGTTTCTCCTGGAGAAAGAGCATCATCAAGTTTTCATTGATAAAGCTCTAAAACCTTACTGACTGATGTTTTAGTGCACAATCTGTATATGTGTCCCTGCAGCACAAGAGCAGTGTTAAGTCGCTGGGGGATATTTGTAGCAATAGCCAACAATACATTGTATGGGTCACAATTATACATTTCTCTTTTATGACAAAAATCATTAGGATATTAAGTAAAGATATTTTGTAAATGTCCTACTGTAAATATATCAAAACTTAATGTTTGATTAGTAATATGCATTGCTAAGAACTTCATTTGAACAACTTTAAAGGCGATTTTCTCAATATTTAGATTTTCTTGCACCCTCAGATTCCAGATTTTCAAATAGTTGTATCTCGACCAAGTAGGCTATTGTCCGATCCTAACAAACCATACATCAATGGAAAGCTATTTATTCATCTTTCAGATGATGCATAACTCTCAATTTCAAGAAATTGACCCTTATGACTGGTTTTGTGGCCACATTATCTTTAAGGTGTCTAGTATTAATATATGAATTCACATATATTCAGTTTTGTTGAGTGTGCTCATAGAATGAGTAAACATGTTGATGGTCACAATAGTAACCGCTGGGATAACAGTGACTTTAGGTTTACAATATAAATCCAATTGCAGTTGTTAGTGAAAATTACACTAAAATGTTGCAATGACAAAATATTGCACTAAATTAAAAGTTCACATAAGTTACAATATTGATGTTGCAATACTGGCAGCACTAATATAAAAATGTGATGTTATATATGCTACAAAAAAGTAACAATTTTGAAATACGTCTTTTATCTCAGTATTCCTATCAATGTTGTAAAAGGGTTTATGTATAATAGTAACCCTAGAATGTGATCAATCAGCTTAAAATAGCTGGGCTAAGATATATAACAATTTCTTTGATTGTAGAAATATGTTAATTCAGTACACACAATATCCCACCGGATACAATTGAGACCGATCATAAAACGCAATTTTTCACACACTTTTCCAAAACAAATAAAAAAAAATAGTTATTGATTATTTCAAAGGATTCGATTCCCAATGAATGCATGAACTGACTAAACTCATATATAGCTTGAATGCAATGCAAGTTGCTTTTGGATAAAAGCATCTGCCAAATGCATACATGTAAATGTAGATAATCGTTATTTATTATTATAATGGATTGCAGTGACTTATTTAGACATTGCATTTTCTTAAGAGAAACATCTTCAGGAAAAGAGGGAGAAAAATCTTAAACGGACACAAGGATTTTTTTTTAACAATCTTTAAGTTTATCTTCTTCACTGTAAAAAAAAATGCTGCTGCAATTAGTTGTTTTGTAATGTATTGAGATAAATATCCAACTTAACTAAACTAAAGTTAACTACACTTATGATAATCTATAATATGCAACTTATAAAATATAGTCAAGCACAAACTTTAAGTCGAAACAACACATTATTACTTATTCTAACGTTGAATTTTAAGATGTGATAATCTCACATCTTTTTTTAATCACTATTTTTATTATTTCCGAATTTAAACACACACTACTGTTTAAAACTTTTAAGAATTTTAAAGAAATTAACACTTTTATTCATCAAGGACGCATTACATTGTTCAGAAGTGACAGTGAAGACATTTATAATGTTCCAAAAGATTTCTATTTCAAATAAATGCTGTTCTTTTGGACTTTCTGTTCATCTGTGAATCCTGAAAAATAAAATGCATCACGGTTTCCACAAAAATATCGTGCAGCACGACTGTTTTCAACACTGATAATAATCAGAAATGTTTCTTGAGCAGCAGATCAGCATATTATACTGATTTCTGAAGATCATGTGACACTGAAGACTGGAGGAATGATGCTGAAAATACAGAGAAATAAATTACAGTTTAACAGATATTCACACAGAAAACAGCTGTTTTAAATTATAATAATATTTCACAATTTTAACTGTATTTTTGATCATGCTTTTTCAAGAACAAGCGATCCTCAGCTAAAAGAGGCCTGAATCGGTCATTTTATCAAATTCTTGTAAATGCTGAACACAGTGCATGAAAAGTTTTGCTTTATGCAAATGAACAGTAATGAGATGCAGCAATGACCAATAGGAGAGCAGGAGCAGAAACGCCCACAACAATACAAACGCTGGTAATAAATCACTACAGGAGCCCTTTCAAGTAAACATGACTTTAAACTGACTGTATTCTCTGCATCAGCCGTCATATCCAGACACTTTCACCATATAATCACCTGCTCATGAATAAAGCCCCTCCTGGCTCACATTTATCTAGTTCAGGGATTCACAAACTTTTTCTAAATCATTTTTTTTGTAGTATATTATATATACAAATGTAACAAGAGAGAAAATGAATCAATACTTGGAATTTTCATTAGGTATGTTTACAGTGGCTAACTTTTTTGCAAATGTTATTTAAAAAACATTATTTTTATATATTTATTATATATTTAAAAAATTCCAGTAAAAATAAATATATAAATAAGTCCCATGGTCACATGACGTGTGTTTTTGAGAAGCACACAGGAACTTATGAAGCGTCACATGCATCGTTTCCTCCTTCAGTCCAGGATTGCAGGATCTAAGACTTTCTAGAATTCAAGACAGTGCTGGGGATCGTGTGTGTGTGTGTGTGTGTGTGCGTGTGTGTGTGTGTGTGAGAGTTGCACGTGTAGTGATTTGAAAAACAAATCTGGCAACGATGGTTGGAAAACTGACGTATGTTTAAAATAAAATAAAATAAAATAAAATAAAAATTTAGATCAGTTATAATCATAATGCAACTAATAAAATCATGCTGCATAAATAATATACAATGTATTAAACACGGTAATTCAAATACATAATGCTACTTAATCATAATTTCTTAAATGTGTCTTTTTATAATGGGGTGAAATATGATCTGGGCATTCAGGACAGATTCACTCAATGTGTGTCTGTATAGACAGCTGTCTTCTAAGGGAGCGTCCTGAAACTGAACCTGGAACTTCATAAAGGACTGATCTGAATCTTTCTACACACTACAGAAAAAAATATGTCTGGTTTCTTAAAAGGCAGCATATTGTTATGTAGCCTACCTTCAGGAACAGCCTTAGTTTCAAGAGTGACACCTTAAAATACAGCCCACATGTGCAGCTCACTAGGGTTTGGAACACAGCCTCTGTGTGTGTGTGTGTGTGTGTGTGTGTGTGATCTGACTGTTTGACAGTCATCTTGCTGTTATTGTTGAGTAAATGTGTGTGCATGTATTGATCTGAGAATCTTCTGTGTGTGATTGGTGGAAACAGGCGCCTGTTTCTAATGCTGGACGCCAAAATGAAAGAAAACAGAGACGACAGAGACATTACAGACTCACAGAGAGACTAACACACGCGCGCACACACACACAGTCTCATATGTCACACCAAAATCAAATTTGAGCATAAAAAATATTTTACTTACATAATAATATAATTTAAGTGGTAAAGTTTATGCTAGTTTAAAGTGAATCTAAATGAAAAAAACTTTTCGTAAAAAATACTGTAAATATTGCTAAATTACAGCAATAAAAATATGTGCAAGTGAATACAATTTAAAACACACACAAAAAAATCAACTTTGTGCATAAAAAAATAGGCCTATTCTATAGTAGTATTAAGATTTTTTAAAAATAATTTTGACAATTTAAATAATAAAATGTATGCAAGTTTAAAACAAAACTAAAAATGACTGTAAAAAACTTTATTTTGTAATAAATAAATAAATGGTGTAAATATTACAGAATTCCAAAACATGTAAAGTGGTGAATCTCATGAAGCCCGTCCGAAACCCCAAATCACATCTGCCCTCTATTCTACAGGATATTTTACCATTACACACAATTCATATATCAAAAAACAGGTAAAATATATTTAATTCAAAAAGTAAAGCATGTATATATTGTGGCAGAATTTGTTTAATTTACTTGAATTAATGGTGGTTTAAAATAAAACTAAAATAATTGTGTAAAACAGTTACAGTAATGAAAATGTAATGCAATTTGTTAAAAACAAAATCCAATCTGCATATGTGACTCTGGAGCACAAAAGCAGTGTTAAGTGGCTGGGGGATATTTGTAGCAATAGCCAACAATACATTGTATGGGTCACAATTATACATTTCTCTTTTATGCCAAAAATCATTAGGATATTAAGTAAAGATCATGTTCCATGAAGATATTTAGTAAATCTCCTACCGTAAATATATCAAAACTTAATGTTTGATTAGTAATATGCATTGCTAAGAACTTCATTTGAACAACTTTAAAGATGATTTTCTCAATATTTAGATTTTTTTTGCACCCTCAGATTCCAGATTTTCAAATAGTTGTATCTCAGCCAAATAGTGTCCTATATGTCTCAATTTTTTTTTTTTAAATTGACCCTTATGACTAGTGTTGTGGTCCAGGGTCACATGTTTGTTCATTCGAGTTTGGGATGAAACAGTGAACATGTGGTGTCTTTGTGAGATTCTTAAACCAGGACTGATCAAATCAATACCCGATCGATGTGTTGTGTGCGTCAGACGGGAGATGGATCTGAAACTCACGCCAGCAGAGCTCTGAAATGGAAAGTCGTAACAGAATAAATGGTCAGCATGGCGCTCGGCTTTCTTTTTACCGAATCGCTCACATGAAACGAAAGACAGATTCCTTCATTCCGCGTCTCACCGTGAGTGATGAAAGACAAAACACGGTTCTGCTCGAGCGGCTCAGATTTGTTCTGCACTGATCAGACGTGCCTCCTCAGATCGACTCTAAGAAAGCAAGTGGAGAGAGATGATTTCAGAGCACTGCTATCCCACAGCGAGCGTCTCACACACACACACACACACACACACACACACACACACACTTCACATTCACAATTTTACAGTGACTTGGCACGATGTGTCTTGACATGAACAGAATCCACTCTGATTCAGAGCATCAGCGCTACTGTAAATCACACTATGAATACAGTATGACGGCCTGTGATGACATTCACTCTGACCAATCACAAAAACGTGTTACTGATTATACAATCAATAGAGTACAGATCACCTCCAAGTTCTGTGTTAAAATGCAATGGCGCTTATTAAAACATGCTGCTTCTCACCCTGCGTGAAACTTTGCTGTTGTCATGACAATCCGAACACGTTTGGTTTCCTGCATGAGAATGTCTGTGTAAATAGACTATTGTTTAAAAAGTTGATGTTTTTCAAAGAAATTCTATTTGCAATTATTAATCAAAAATACAGTAAAAATTGTGAAATATTTTTACAGTTTAAAACAGTTGTTGTCTATGTGAATATCTGTTAAACTGTAATTTATTTCTGTGATGCGCAGCTGTATTTTCAGCATCATTACTGCAGTCTTCAGTGTCACATGATCTTCAGAAATCAGTATAATATGCTGATTTGCTGCTCGAGAAACAGTTCTGATTATCATCAATGTTGAACACAGTCGTGCTGCACAATATGTTTGTGGAAACTGTGATGCATTTTATTTTTCAGATTCACAGAAAGTTCAAAAGAACAGCATTTATTTGAAATAGAAACCATTAGTAACATTATAAGTGTCTTTATTGTCACTTTTGAGCAATTGAATGCATCTGTCAAATAAAAATATTAATTTATTACTAATATATAGAGTATAATCGTACCTTTTGTGTTGCTGCTTCTGATGCGAGTTGTGACTCCTTATCTTCATCAGGACCAGAATAACTGTTCACCTATAATAAGCACATGCAGAGCATTAAAACCAATATTTGGCTGCACAAAATCAAACTGTTTTAGCTTCTGAATAACTTAGAAGTGAACGGCACAGTTGTATTTACTGGTATTTAAGAAGCAGACGTGCATTTCTACAAAAGAGCAGAAAGAGAAAACGCTTCATTTGCATAGGTCAGTTTGTCAATGACAATGTTAAATAAAACACACACACACACACACACACACACACACACACACACACACACACACACACACACACACACTTGAGCTGCATCAGCATGAAATCCAGAATGAAAAAATGAAGAATGCATTGAAAGATAGAATAAGAGATGATCAAATGTATAATGAAGAGAAAGAAACAGGTACAGAACACATGATTCATCATCTGCGCTCGACCAACACATGGCTCTGCCACACGCCAGATCTACCAGATGTAGACACAACACACACACACACACACACACACACACACACACGGTGTTTCCTTCCTGTCAACCAACCAGTGTCAGAAACTAAGCAGCATCACAGCAAATAATCCCCTATAGGCAATCATTTAATGCACAGTAAGTTTGGGCTCAGTAAGATTTTTAGTGTTTTTCAAAAAGAAGTCCCTTCTGCTCAACAAGACTGCATTTATTTGATAAAAATTAAAAACAGCAAAAATATGAAATTATTATATTTATATATTATAAATATATTTATTATATAATATTCAGATGTCATATTATTATTGTAAACTGTATTTATTTCTGTGATGCGCAGCTGTATTTTCAGCACCATTCCTCCAGTCTTCAGTGTCACATGATCTTCAGAAATCAGTATAATATGCTGATCAATATAATAATTAATTCCCTCGTTCTAAGACAATCATGTGCACAATGTAATAATCCGTTCACTTATTTTATTAAATCGTGGCCACCCTTTAGTTGAATCAAATCAAGGGAATGAATTATTATGTGCACAATTTAATTAAAACAAGGGAAATCGTGATTATAATTTGATCAAAATAATTATGCCATTATGCAGTATGACTAAAACGTGAACGAGTTTTAATTGAGTAAAACTAGACTCAAATTCCCAGATTTGCAATCCACTAAAAAATAAAGGGGTGGTTTATTGTGACTTTTTATAAAAACTTTTTTTTTAACTTTAGTTAGTGTGTAATGTTGCTGTTTCAGCATAAACAATATCTGCCATTCGTTCACTTGTTTTATTAAATCGTGGCCACCCTTTAGTTGAATCAAATCAAGGGAATTAATTATTATGTGCACAATTTAATTAAAACAAGGGAAATCGTGATTATAATTTGAACAAAATAATTATGCCATTATGCAGTATGACTAAAACGTGAACAAGTTTTAATTGAGTAAAACTAGACTCAAATTCCCAGATTTGCAATCCACTAAAAAATAAAGGGGTGGTTTATTGTGACTTTTTATAAAAACTTTTTTTTTTACTTTAGTTAGTGTGTAATGTTGCTGTTTCAGCATAAACAATATCTGCAGAGTTACGACACTGAAAATTCAATGCAAACGGAGATATTGTCTTTTAAATTATGGTAGTTTAATGCCTACAAAAATGGCTGGTAGGGTCTACGAGTTACTTCCTGGGTTGGTGACATCACAAACCCAGAAATTTACATAAACCCCGCCCCCGGGGACATGCAACAAAGGGGGCGGGGTCACGCTCAAGATAATCCCGCAGCAGAAGGACAACAAAATCATCCTTACTGCTTGTTTTTTCGCAATGGATTAATTAACATGCATCGGATTCAATGTGCAAGGCTTCGTGTGTGAGACAAATTTTTAGGATGACGAATACGAAAAAACGCATACAAGCTTCAAAATCAATGTTCTAAAGTAGCGGTTCTTAATCCTGTTCCTCACCTCCCCTGCAATCTCTCTCTCTTTCTCTCGGTCTCTCATCTGATTTAGATAAGCTCGTCAGCTCCATCAATGAACTGTGTTCCAATTATACACTTTATGTGTATAGATATTTTTCACATAGCTATGAGAAGCGTAAAACACTGATGTGCACGCGGATTTTGCTGTATTAACGCTTTAATCAGGATAAAACTGTATATTAGAAGCTAACAGAAGCAGTAGCATTTACAAATAACAGCGTATCTAAAAGTATGAGACAACAACAAACAATTCTGAAGCGTCCTGTAAGGTCCGTGCTTGCGCGATCCTCTTCACTAATATTCTCTGGGTCTCAATCGGGCTCAAATTGATAAGCAATATTGAAGACGCCATTGTTTACAATACAAACGTGACGTTTGGGGGGCGTGGCATTTCTGGATTGCACTAGCCGGCTTAGCCAATCACAAGACACTGGGCCACAGCTAACCAATCAGAGCCCATCGCGTATTTCTGAGGGAGGTGCTTCATAAAAGCAGGAAATCATCAGAGCACTCATCAGAGAAGGGACAGAGCGATGTAAAATAAAGGTAAAATAATATGAAGCATTGACACATGTTAGACGGCACCCCATAAACACAATCATGCCTAGAAAAAAAAAGGAAAAAAAACAGTCAACCACCCCTCTAATTAAACAAAAAACAGGACAGGTTGACTAAATATAATAAAATCTAAAAAGGACATTAAAATTAAAACACCTGACAAAATGAACACTACTACTAACACAGCAGGAGCTGACTGTACGATAGAAAGGCCTTGCATCTTGTTGTGTGCACGGCTCGAGGCAGATATAATAAAGGCTTATCGTTTGGTGGCAATTTCACAGCAGCACGCGCCTAATTGAACAGTCTGTTTCAAACATTCTATTCTCCTCCGCAGACCGCCGCCGAGCCGCCGGGAACAATCTGAGAAATGACACCTTCCTCGAGTCATTGAGCAGGAGAGCGTGAGAAGACACTCTTATCGTCTGCAGGCGAAGCCGGACGCTTGACTCAGATAGTCATGGTCAGAGAAAGCCGCCATAGGTGTGATCCATGCAGAATTTCAATTTAATTAATTCCACTTAAATTTCAGTTCAATTACTGAATTTAAAAAAAGCATAAAACTGAGGTAGCAAACTGCAACTAGAATTAAAATCAAGAGAAATTCTAAGAAATTAATACAACCCCCAAAAAGTGTCAAAATATTTGGCTTCACTACCAAAAATAAAAATAAAATAAAAAAATTAAATCGGTTAAATCAATTCTTTATATTTCAAGGTTGTATAAGGCCATACTAACAAACAAACAATAGACAAATAAATACTAAAAAAGTCTAAGTTTGAAAGTTATGTAGGCCATACTGCAATAAATAAATAAATAAACAAATACATAAATAAATCAGGTTAACAAGTTCTGCATTTGAGGGTTTTACATGCCTTCTTAAAAATAAATAAATAAATAATCAGGTTAAAAGTATTTACATTTGAAAGTTTTATAGACCTTACTGACAGACAATGCATAATTGTGAGAAGAAAATTCTGAATTGTGAGGGGGGAAAGTCTCTTTATTAACTTTCTTTTTAATTAGTGGAGAAAGCAAAGAAACAGAATTGCAAAATGTAAACAGTATTCCGGAGGGAAAAGTCAAAATTGTAAAATGCAAACTCCGAATTCTTTCTTTATTGAAATTTTTATTTTGCATCTCACAGTTCTAAGTTCATATCTTGTCATTCTGAGAAAAATCAATGTTGAGATACAAACTCAGAATTGTGGACAAAGTCTGAATTGTGAAATAAGAAGTCAAAATTACCTTTATTTTTTATTAATCTGTGGTGGAAAAAAAACAACAACAACAGAATTGCGATATGAATTGCAAGATTTAAACTTAGAGTTTCTACAAGGAAAGTCACAATTTTGAGTTTCTCCCAATTCTGAGAAAAAAAGTCAGAATTGTTAATTTTTTTTAATTTTTTTATCCTGTGCGGAAACAAGCTTCAGTACAGAAAAGAACAACATGTGGTGGTTAACAGTTAGAGACATGACTCATTGACTAGTGTTGATAATTTACACTGTTTTCTTTTGTTCTTCATTTTCAGCACATGTTGCTTCGCACTATTTCCATTTTGCACGATTTAATTTTACACAGCAACAATGCTCTGTGCATGTGCATGTAAAACTATATGGCATGCCAATAAAACACCTTAAAACTGAAATTAGTACAGCTAATATTGTCACACTCGTCTTTGTCTACCACAGATTACACATTAACTTTAAACTCCATGTTCTCTCGCTGCTGCTGCACCTCTTCTCTCGCACATTATCCGAGCGTGAGAAATCTTGGGCTCTCTGTCATCACCCTGTGTTCATCAGCCCTTATTACTGTTGCACTAATTGGAAGATGAGTCCCTATTAATCACGCGCACACACGCGGGTGACGGAGTCACGGAGAGACTTAATTGGGCCACCGATTGGCTGAGACTAATTGAGCATTGATGGGAGTGCATGTGCGTACGTGAGAGCGCGAAAGTGACACGCAGCTCCAATTAAAACACACACACACACACACACACACACGGCTTTAATTGGCGGTTGAAGGTTTGAACTGTTCTTCTTCTTCTTTATACTAATTGTCCGGCTTCCTTTAACCAGACACAGAGGCCTGAACAACATCTAACTGGAAAAACAAACACATGCTTATTAAAGACGAGCTCCGCCGAGATGTGTTGCTTTCTGCAGTTTTGCTTTTAATGAAACAAGCAGCATGTCAGAAGCACGATGGGAAGCTCTTAAAAATAAAAGAGAGAGCACATTTCCGCCCATCTATCAGCTGCGAATGCAAACATGACCAACAATAACCGCTAAACAAATGATGCATTTATTACTATAGCTATTAATAAGCTAGATGGCTTTATTAATAGACATATAGCATGCACATTTGAGGCTAATGATCTTACATAGCCATCCGATAACGAGAGCGTAATGAAAAATTTAATGAAGTAAAAAATCCAGCTACTGTAGGAGAGCACGGTGCACTCTGGGAAACTCTAACTAGACGTCATCCATCACGGTTCTGCACGGGCCAAATATTATCTGTGAACAGTATGGAGCCGTCCTTGTGGAAAATAGAGCCATATTACGCATGCAATTCTGGGTCAAGATGTGCTGTGGGAATAAAAATGATTCCTATAAGTGCTTGAGACTAACAAGTTACTCTGAACGAAGCGATGAACTTTATGCATCTGCACTTTGCACTTTATCCGGGTACGAATAGTGGAGTTAGTAATGAGAGAAGAAAGTGAGAAAGCAGAAACGCTGATAAATGCTAGAAGCTCTTGAGACAAAATACAACAGCCAAACAGCCAAATATATTCTTAGATGCAATTAACCCGCCGCCGCCTCGTCGCTGATGTGGGGAAAGAGGCTGAAGCGAAGTGAGATACTGAGCCGTTATATCCACTCCGTTATTAGTGGTGTTTGGTGAGTCAAGAATCACTGTTGTTATTATTCCAGAAACCACTCAGAACACCCTAGCAACCACTCGGAACATCCTAGCAACCCCATAGTAACCACTCAGAACACCCTAGCAACTCCTTAGCTACCACCCAAAACACCTTTGCAACCCCATAGCAACCACTCAGAACACCCTAGAAACCTTAAAGCTCTAGTAACCTCAAAACAGACTCTCAGAACACTCTAGCAACCCCTTATCAACCACTCAGAACACCCTAGCAACTCTTTAACAACCACTCAGAAAACTCTTAAGAACCTTGAAGCCCTAGTAACCTCGTGACAGCACTCTGAACACCCTAGAAACCTCATAGGAACTATTCAGAACTCCCTAGCAACTCCTTAACCACTCAGAACACCCTAGCAACTCCTTAGCAACCACCCAAAACACCCTAGCAACCCCTTATCAACTACTCAAAATACTCTAGCAACCTCAAATCCCTAGTAACCCCATGACAGAACTCAGAACACCCTAGCAACCTCATAGCAACCACTCGAAGCAGCCTAGCAACCCCATAGTAACCACTAAGAACACCCTAGCAACCACCAAAAACACCCTAGCAACTCCTTATCAACTACTTAGAATACCCTAGCAACCTCAAAGCCCTAGTAACCCCATAACAGCACTCATAACACCCTAGCAACCCCTTATCAACCACTCAGAACACACTAGCAACCCCTTAGTAACCACCCAAAACGTCTTACACTGAAAAAACATTTTTTTAAGGTAAGTGGTTGCAAACAATTTATTTTAGCTACATTTAAAAAAAAATTGGAAAGTTAGTGAACTAAATTTGTTTTTTAAAATGTAGCTAAAATAAATTGATTGCAACCACTTACCTTAATTTTTTTTTTAGTAAATTCAATGAATCGTTTTTTTTTCTTCAGTGTAACAAATCTTAAGCAATCACTTAGAAGATTCTGGCACCACAAAGCTGTAGTCACCTCATAGCAACCTCTTATCAACCACTTAGAACAACCTAGAAGCCCCTTATCAAACACACAGAACACCCTTGCAACTCTTTAGCAACCACACAAAACACCCTATCTACCCCAAAGCAACCACTCAGAATACCCAAGAAATCTCAAAGCCCTAGTAACCTCATAACAACTATTCAGAACACCCTAGCAACCTCTTATAAGCCACTCAGAACATCTTAGCAACCCCTTATAAACCACTCAGAACACTTTTAGAACCCCCTAGCAACATTTATAGCAATCACTCAGAACATCCTAGCAATCACATAGCTTTAGTAACATCATAGCAACCCCTCATCAACCACCCAAAACACCTTAGCAACCCCTTATCAATCACTCAGAACACCTGTAGAACCCCATAGCAACAACCCAGAACACCCTAGCAACATCTATAGCAATCACTCAGAACATTCTAGCAATCAAAAAGTTATAATAACATCATAGCAACCCCTCATCAACCACCCAAAACACCCTAGCAACGTTTATAGCAATCACTCAGAACATCCTAGCAATCACAAAGCTTTAGTAACATCATAGCAACCCCTCATCCACCACCCAAAACACCCTAGCAACCCCTTATCAATCACTCAGAACACCTTTAGAACCTCATAGCAACAACCCAGAATACCCTAGCAACATCTATAGCAATCACTCAGAACATCCTAGCAATCACAAAGCTTTAGTAACATCATAGCAACCCCTCATCAACCACCCAAAACACCCTAGCAACCCCTTATCAATCACTCAGAACACCTTTAGAACCTCATAGCAACCACCCAAAACACCCTAGCAATGTTTATAGCAATCACTCAGAACACCCTAGCAAGCATCCAACGCAGTTTGATCTGTACAGGTGAACAACACTCATGTGTTCTTCAGTTGTAGTTTAAGAATCAAAGAGCATCTCAGTGGGTGATCTGAAATAGAGAAACTCATCAGATTTCATCTCTTCATCATAATTTAGTCTCACTGACAGAAACAACTTACTGCAGCGAGTTTATAAAGACAAAACTCAACTCGACACGCTTCATCTTCAAATAATGAAATAAAAATGAGGAAGAAAATAACAATGCTGAATGACACGATTTAAACTCAGTCCAGTCTCCTGATGTCGAACGCAAACGTGTAAGCAACCCTTAAAAGGTTTAAATATGGTTACAAATATCATCATCTCACTTACACAATCCTAAACTGCTGTCACTTATATTTTACCTCTTACAAGTGTGTTTATTGTGTTTAAATATGTCATCTATTAAGAATATTGTAAAGTTTTACCAAAAACTGGAAAACTGGACAGATGAACATTTCCAATGAAACACAAAGAAATCTGAATATTTGTGTTAATAATTATAATTCTGTTCCATCTAGCAGCATTTACAGAAGAAACTCAAAGCGGACTGCTGGAGCTCTTGAGCTCTCGGGTCGTGATGGATCTGGATCTGTCTGGATCTGTTCAGTCTGGCTGAGAATGAACATCAGTCGCTGGAACTCTCGGCGGGACTGTCTCTCAGCCGCTCCGCCACCTGCTCCTCGCCCAACAGAATGAGCGCATAATTAGAGGAAGAATAACAGAGGCGCGCAGGGGCTTTGTGGGGCAGTTGATGTCCTCCAATGGCGAATGAGAAGATCTGTCACTGGTCATTGGCGCCTGGATGTTCATGTTTATTGCCAAGATCTGTGGAGGAGCAGAGCCAAACCGAAGAAATATGCACAAAACTCACTCATGATGCTGAAGTGTTTTAAACATGTTGCCATGTGATTACTAGGGTGTTCTGAATAGTCGGTATTGAGTTGCTAGGGTGTTCTGAATGCTATGGGGTTACTTGGGTGTTCAGAATAGTCGCTATTGACTTGCTAGGGTGTTCTGAATGCTATGGGGTTACTAGGGTGTTCTGAATAGTCGTTATGGGGTTACTAGGGTGTTCTGAATGCTATGGGGTTACTAGGGTGTTCTGAATAGTCGTTATGGGGTTACTAGGGTGTTCTGAATGCTATAGGGTTACTAGGGTGTTCTTAATAGTTGTTATGGGGTTACTAGGGTGTTCTGAATGCTATAGGGTTACTAGGGTGTTCTTAATAGTTGTTATGGGGTTACTAGGGTGTTCTGAATGCTATAGGGTTACTAGGGTGTTCTTAATAGTTGTTATGGGGTTACTAGGGTGTTCTTAGTAGTTGCTATGGGGTTACTAGGGTGTTCTTAACAGTTGTTATGGGGTTACTATGGTGTTCTAGATGCTATGGGGTTACTAGGGTGTTCTTGAAACGTGGCTGGGTCTTTCAGCATGACAATGATCCCAAACACACCGCCTGGGCAACGAAGGAGTGGCTTCGTAAGAAGCATTTCAAGGTCCTGGCGTGGCCTAGCCCGTCTCCAGATCTCAACCCCATAGAACATCTTTGGAGGGAGTTGAAAATCCGTGTTGCCCAGCGACAGCCCCAAAACATTACTGCTCTAGAGGAGATCTGCATGGAGGAATGGGCCAAAATACCAGCAACAGTGTGTGAAAACCTTGTGAAGACTTACAGAAAACGTTTGACCTCTGTCATTGCCAACAAAGGGTATATAACAAAGTATTGAGATGAAATTTTGTTATTGACCAAATACTTATTTTCCACCATAATTTGCAAATAAATTCTTTAAAAATCCTACAATGTGATTTTCTGGATGTTTTTTTCTCATTTTGTCTCTCATAGTTGAGGTATACCTATGATGAAAATTACAGGCCTCTCTCATCTTTTTAAGTGGGAGAACTTGCACAATTGGTGGCTGACTAAATACTTTTTTGCCCCACTGTATATATAATCCGTGTCTTGCTAACAATAATTATTTTTTTATTGTTTTCTTTTTTGTTCTTTTTTTTTTTTACAAAAGCTTCATTCCTTCCCCTATTAATTTTATTTATACATTCTTGGTAGTTCATTATATTCTATATTTAATGATGTGTCCATAATTCCTCTTGGTTCTCTTTGTTGTTGCACTTTTGGATGAGCAACTAAAAAAAACAAAAATTTTAACTGCATTACATCAAATGCAGGAATGTGACAAATAAAGAACCTTGAACTTCATTTGCCTTCCGAAAGTCTAAATCTACTCGTAAGTATCTTTGTGAGTTTTTATTTTTATTTTTTTATCTTTTTGAAGCCTGATGAAAATACAAATTTGGGCGAAAATGAGGGTGAGTAAATAATGACAGAATTACATTTTCAGATGAGCTCTTGCTGTTGTGTGTGTGAGTGAGTGAGTGTGAGTGTGTGTGTGTTTGAGTGAGTGAGTGTGTGTGTGTGTGTGGCTACAAATATCCCCCAGCGACTTAACACTGCTTTTGTGCTGCAGGGTCACATATGAGGTAGGATGACTGAATGTTAAAGTTTGCATGGAAGTAACTCTAGAACGTGCTGTTGAAGAATATCTGGAGATGAGTTTTCTCAAGAGGACAGAGGGTCTTTAACAAAACTGCACGTAAGTGACTCCAAATGAGTGTGTTTCTACCTCTCTGCATGTTCAGATCGGTTCTGCTCATCTTTGCTGCCGGTGTTCAATGGAGCAACATCTCCACATCTGCCGGAATCCACTTTATTGAAGAGCTTCCCTGCAAATGCATCAGAGCATTTAGTGCAGATTACAACCTTTACGTGCCTCTAGGTCTATATTTGACCAGCGCTCGGATTCTGTATCTATAACAAAAGCCACACACCTGACAAGCAGACGTTTTATCAGTGATCTCCACTTGAAAAGGTCCTCGTCTCGCTCTGGGAGAACCAGCAGAAAGACAAATGGCTAAAATGGTGCGGTGACAATATTGGGCGTGATTCTTCTTTTTCTGTGTGTGTGTGGTGGCGTTTGGTTAATAATGCCCTGACCGTTTCATTATAGTAATCAGAGAGCGATCGGCCGGCGCTGGCAGAATGAGTGAGAGCTCACACACTCGCCTCATTAACTCACACACACACACACACTCGCAACAAATTGGAATTGCCTTTTGCGGTCGGCGGCCCCTACAAAACACACACCCTCTTCTCTCTCTCTCTCGTACCCTTTCTCGCACGCTCTCGTATAGAGCTGTATCTCTCGTGCCATTGTGTCTTGTGCGCTCACATTACTCCTACAGCTCCGACAGAGAGAAAACACAAAGAGAGACGGGACATTCCTGTTATCAAGCACTAAAACATCAGCAACTTTAAAAATGTATATGCTTGCGTTGTAATTTAAATTAAATATGGCTGTTTACATTTGCACATACATTGCATTCAACATCATCAGATCGTGCATATTTACTTTCCTGTTTTAGAGAGACACACAAACCAACTAACATCGCAGAATTCATCAAATTATATATCTCCAATTATCTGTCTCGGTGAGATGAGATTGAAATGCTCCAAACATATAATGCAGTGATTGAGAGCTGAAGAAATAAAGGCTCCTCAGAAGATGTGAGATGTTCTGGAGGCTTGTGAAGATCATTCCTCCGCTGAGGAACAGTGAAAGTAAAGCTTCTGGAAACAAACGCTCCTCAAAAGATCCTGAGGATCAGATTTGAGACTCTAAAACATGATTGATGGAGAATCAAGTAAAGCTGAGCTGCTTCAGTCCAGTAAGTGTTCATCTGGAGATATTACTGCACTTATTCTGACGCTTACTTGATCAAAATCAGTCAAGATTTGACACGAGCTGGACGTTTCTACAATTACACTAAAAGAGCTTTGACTGGATAAACAAATCTAAACTCTCAATCAGAGACAGAAGACTTGAGGAGATTTGATGACTGAGTGAATGATTAACACATTTAAAAATGCTGAGTTATATATCAATTGCAATATATTTTTGAGGACGTGAACACATGATGCATCATAAAAGTGACCCACCTTCATCAGAGCATCACATAAACCGATTCTCCATCTACAGTCGTGAGTTTTGACTGATTATCATATTCTGGTTCCTCAATCGCTTCATTAGTGCAAACGTGTTCTCTGTGCAGGAACTCCAGACTGTTTTTGGCCTGTGGGAAGATAAAAACACACAGAAACGCTCAACAGCTCGTATTCGAAACAGCAACGACACGTTTTAAATGCAAGTTTGTAGGCAAATGTGAGAGTTTCCAGCCTGAGAGCAGACGTCACTTTGATGGAGTGCGCTTCATTTAGACGTGATTGACAGCCGAGACTTACATTACAGGCCCGAGATAACGACACAGAGATGCGAACTTCTGCAAAACACACTACAGCAAGAAGAACAACCAGTCGCTTTCACAGTTTAAATTCACTAAAAGCTGCTTTTAGTCTGGAGAGGAAGATATTATATATATATATATATATATATACAGTGGGGCAAAAAAGT
>NW_015505812.1:344835-346534 GCF_001515645.1 Sinocyclocheilus grahami
CTATGATGAAAATTACAGGCCTCTCTCATCTTTTTAAGTGGGAGAACTTGCACAATTGGTGGCTGACTAAATACTTTTTTGCCCCACTGTATATTCAAATACATTTAAAAAAATGGCCACCTAAACAATATATTCGCTAAAATGTTTAAAAATATATTTACGTAAATATATCTTCTATTTTTCAGCCATTTTTGTACATTTGCAAAATATATTTACAAAAATAAGAAAAAGCAGGGACGTGCACAGACATTTTGAGGGGCTCAAGTGCAAAAAAATATTTTTTTCCTAAACAAAACGTTAAATATATTAGGGGTGTGTGATATTGACAAAAATATCTCTATTTTCTGGGATTTTATCGATAACGATAATTAGACAACATTTTGACGAGCGTGTTATTGTGCTGGTATCTTAAGGACTACTGTGGACAGCTGACTCCTTAAGTTTTTGATATTTTTCATACTCTGTGTGGTGGTCAGTTCACAGCAGTGATAGAAATAAATCTTTTCCAATAAGTTTAAATTAATTTTTACCTTTTATGGGCATTTTTAACCTTTATAAAGCCATTTTTTCTAAAAGTGTGCATCATCTTTTTAGTCAAATTCTTGAAACAGTCAATTAGAATAATAAGTCATTTGTGCTGTTACCAAGAAAATGAAATCAGTATTGATGCAATTAATCTTTGCAATGCAGAGGAAACACAGAAGCTGCGTCTGAAGTGGCATTTAGATGCATTTACACACTGTTTAATGCAGGACATGAATGCATTTAACCTGCAGTTACAAATGCATTAATACTGTTTTGATATTTTAAACATAAAATGTTGAGTACTGTTATTTTATTTTTTTTAATGAAAAGATATTTTAAATGTGAAATTAAACCCGCCAGTAGGTGGCAGCAAGTCACTGTTAATAAGTGAGTCACTGCGATTGAACCGAATCATTTAAACGGTTGATTCATTCAGGAACGAAACGCCGTCATGTTGCTCTGAGACGCAAATTGGAATTATATTTGTTTGCGAAAAAGAGCAAAAACAGACAATTGTGTCTAACGTAAGTGTATTTAATTCTAGTTTATTGAACTGCTGTATAAAGTATTCGCATGATACTGATTAACTATATGAAATTATACAAATATATATTGGCCCCCATATCTTGAATTTTGTGATCTTTCTAAATGCATTTTAAAAATTGAATCATGCAGTGAAAGCATGCGCACTGGTCTAACCTACTAGACTTCATATTGCCTTAGCTAAACTTTAGCTAACTTACATGGTAGCTTAGTCATGGATGTTAGCAAGACAAATTAAATATATTTGCCTAAGATTTTTTATATGTTTGAGTTGGGAATGCTGTGCGTGCAAACATAAACACACACACGCGCACATATACACAATCATTTATTACAAAATAAATTCATTAATACTAAAAAAGCATGTAAAAATATTTGTCCTTCAGATTTTTCAATCCAAGAAAATACATTCACATATGTTATTGGAAGAAAACTTTGTCTGTAATGTGTGAATATATAACACGTTTAAATAAAAATAAGTAATAAATTTATTTTTAAAAATAAGTAAAATTTTTAAATTTTATTTAATACAATTTTACATTTTATTTAATCAAATACTGTATTACGACATATGAATGTATTTTCTTGGACTGAAATATATGAAAGGCAAAATATTTTTAAATGCTTAAAA
>NW_015505812.1:346556-397411 GCF_001515645.1 Sinocyclocheilus grahami
AGACAAAATATTTTTAAATGCTTAAAAAAAAAAAATATATATATATATATATATATATATATATATATATATATAATATATGTATGTGTGTGTGTGTGCGTGTGTGTGTGTGTATAAAATGGCTCAAGTACATTAGTAGAAAATTTATTTATGCAAATTTTATTAAATACAATTTTTTGACCCCAGAACCCAGCGTGCTGATGTCGAAAGCAGCATATACTCAAGAAGCTCTGCATTAGGAAGCTTTAGCGTTCAGCTGCACCTCGTAAAGCTCAGGCACCTTTAAGCCCGGTGACATATAATACATCTCTGCAGCCCAAAACAGTCACGGCTTTAATAACCTACACACCTTCCCCTTCAGTGACATTAATGTTAGAGCGATCGGCCTGAACACAACCTCCTCTCTCTCTCTCTGTCCTGCACCGACCGCTGTGACTTATAGCAGGAGACTTCAATAAGCCAGCGGCTAATGCAATTAGAAACAAAGAACACTATTTATTATGGCGGCGGCGGCGCTGGAGGATGCTGTGTGTGTGTGGAGATCAGGAGAACTGGACAATTCTTTAGGAGAACACATATTCACAGATGATTGAAGGAGAGAAATGGAGAAGAAGAGTCGTGCTCCTCAGGATGAGAGGTCGAGAGATTAAAAACATCTGACTTCAGATAATAACCTGATGATCAGAGCAACCAACGTCACCAGCAATGCCATGAACATTATGAATTAATTGATGAATGGGCACAAGTTTGACAAACATACTGGCACAAAGACATACATGTAAATACCAGAGTTATTACATATTTACTAAAAAACACTTTAATAATAAAATGCCACATGGAGACTTTAACATTTCTGAATGATGATACAAATGGATAATTGAATCAAAGGATTGAATCAATTCATTGAAATGGACAAAACTAAAACTAAACTAAAAAAAAAAAAAAAATACTTAAATGAAAATATAAATATTATATAAATAATTTTACTTAAACTAAAATTACGAATGTTGCCTTGGCAACTTGAACTATTAAAATTATTGAAATTAGAATAAAGCTAAATATAAATATAAAAAACTAACATAAATGACAAGAGCACATGAAACTATTTTACATTTAAAAATAAAAAAATGAAATAAAAATAAAACTGAAAATGTAAATATATTACTGAAAATATATTACTCTCTAAATATAAATAACTATAAACTAGTGTAATGAAGCTCTATTCAGAAAACCTCAAAGCCAAATAAAAATATTTTAACTAGCTTAAAATTAATGTGAATTTATAGTGATAGTGATAGTGATATATATATATATTTCTATCATATTGTGTTCCATTTTTTAGGAGCAACAGATCATGTCAATTGCTTTATATTGAACTTATCTTTAATAGCTTATTTTTTCAGTGCAGAGACAAACACTGATGGTAGAAGGTGACCCTGAGAGAGTGTGTGTGACGGTAACAGGGCAAAGACTCGACAGCAGCCACCTGGGACGAGAGACAGAGAGAGAGAGAGAGAGAGAGAGAGAGAGAGAGAGAGAGAGAGAGAGAGCTGTGCTGTCTGATGCATTTATATCTGCTGATTACAGTCAGTTGCTCTGATATCAGCCCAGAGAACAGTGTGTGTGTGTGTGTGTGTGTGTGTGCGTGCGCGTATGTGTGTGTGTGTGTGATAGATGGCTAAAATGTGCGTGTGTGTGTGTGTCTGTGTGTGTGTGTGTGTGTCTGTGTGCATGTGTATGAGTGAGTGAGTGAGTGTGTGTATGTGAGTGAGTGAGTGTGTAAGTGAGTGAGTGAGTGAGTGTGTCTGTGTGTGAGTGTGTGTGAGTGAGTGAGTGAGTGAGTGAGTGAGTGAGTGAGTGTGTGTGTGTGTGTGTGAGTGAGTGAGTGAGTGTGTGTGGTCTGATGCATTTATATCTGCTGATTACAGTCAGTTGCTCTGATATCAGCCCAGAGAACAGTGTGTGTGTGTGTGTGTGTGTGTGTGCGTGCGCGTATGTGTGTGTGTGTGTGATAGATGGCTAAAATGTGCGTGTGTGTGTGTGTCTGTGTGTGAGTGAGTGAGTGAGTGTGTCTGTGTGTAAGTGAGTGAGTGAGTGAGTGAGTGAGTGAGTCTGTCTGTCTGTGAGTGAGTGTGAGTGAGTGAGTTAGTGAGTGAGTGTGTGAGTGAGTTAGTGAGTGAGTGTGTGAGTGGAGTGAGTGAGTGTGTGTGTGTCTGTGTGAGTGAGTGTGAGTGAGTGAGTGAGTGTGAGTGAGTGAGTGTGTGTGTGAGTGTGGGTGTGTGTGTGTGAGTGTGGGTGAGTGAGTGTGTGAGTGTGTGTGTGTGAGAGTGTGTGAGTGTGAGTGTGTCTGTCTGTGTGTGAGTGTGTCTGTGTGTGAGTGAGTGAGTCTGTCTGTCTGTGAGTGAGTGTGAGTGAGTGTGTGAGTGAGTGTGAGTGAGTGTACACACCTCAGACCTGAAAAGCATCCGTACCAGAGGTCACTGACACCAACACACACTCACATTTATTTAAATGAGTCCACACCTAGAGATCTATAGCATTAAATAAAGCAAATGACTTCACACTGACTAACCCTAACCAAAGCCCTAAAGGAAACACACACACACAGTGTCCTGTAATGTGAATCTCTCATTACTCATGCGATTAAAGAGCTGAACGGCCACATTAATAACCATCAGGCTTCATTCCCGGAGGATGAACTCTCACATACAGGTAAAGGTGAGACACGTCAGCACAAATCCAGGATTCTGGAGCCGATCAGAGACTAAAGCGAATGTCGAACAAGTTCAGATTCCACAGTCAAGAAATGTTTTCAAACTTCGGAAACGCGTTTAAATTCTACAATGCATGAAACATGAAGGCTGCATCCAAAATCACATACGTCATACTATGTAGATTTTTCCATATTTTTATCTAGGTGATCAAGTGTTAAATGTGGTGAATAAAATAAAATATCTGGGTCACAGTATCAAAGATAATGCATGATATGCAGCGCCAATGTTGTAAGTTGTATGGACAAGCAAATATGTTGGTTAGTAAATTTTTTATGTGTACAGATGAGGTTAAAATAGCTCTTTTTAGAGCTTATTGTACTTCATTGTATACAGCGCACTTGTGGTGTAATTATAGTAAAGCTAAAATGAAAACGCTTCAGGTGGCATTTAACGATGCACTGGGAATTTAGCTTAAGCTCCCAAGGTGGACGAGTGCAAGTCAGATGTTTGTATATATTAATATTCCTACTCTTCATGCTGTGTTAAGGAAATATGTGTATCATTTTCTGTGTCGATTGAGTAATTCAAGAAATTCAATTATAATGGTTCTAAGTGATCCTACACGAAGTACTCCTCCTGGTATTGGAAGCGCTGGGATGAACGTTTGTGTGCATTTAAATAGTGTTGTGGCATGTGCATTTATATTTGTGTTGTCTTGTATTTTGTTACTTTTGTGGATATGGACCTAAGAGTCTGAAATAAACAAATTATGATGATAGTAAGCAAAAAGTCCAAATTTACAGTGTTCATAAAACAGTAAGTGAAAAGTACCCAGTTTGCACTGATTCTGTTTGTTACTGCGAAGCTGCTTTGAAACAATCTTTATTGTATAAAGCACTATAGAAATACAGATGACTTGATTACTGATGGTTCTGCAGCCTTCTGGCTCCGCCCACTACTCTGCCCAATGTTAAATTAAATTAAACGAAAGAAATAACTAGATTTTATCTCATTTTAATGCTTATTTTAAATAAGTTTAAGTCATCTTGCGGCCCCTTTACGTCCCCTAGTTGTGAAACAATGTCCAAATAAAGAAAAATCTTAAACCGCTGTTTAGTATAACTCTAAAAAAACAAACAAACGCTGAAAATATGGACAAACCCAGCGGTTGGGTTTCTGCCCAGAAGGCTGGGTTAAACATTTAAAAAGATGTTTTGGTGATATTAACATCATATATAAAATTATGTATATAAAACGGATAGTTCCGGTGCTTGATTCTGATTGGCTGAGCTGAGTTCAAAGCTGTTATAAATACAAAGTAACATACACCTTTGTTTACGTTTGTGTGTTGCTCGGCAACCACTTTGTAGCAACCACAACTGTTTCTGAGGAGCTACATTGTTTGGTGGAAGAATACTGTGTTTATTAATATCATTACACTTTATTTGCTCCGTTTTATTTTGTGAAACCTTGCTACGTATATGGAATAACCGTTTTATAAAAGCAGTAACCCCCGTGAAGCCGTGGTTTACAGTGAATTTATAACAGCTACCTAACAACGCCTCTTAGCGGTTATAAATTCACTGTAAATTGGGGCTTATTGCTTTATAATATCACCAAAAAGAATACAGCTCCAGATCTGCTCAGACGATACCCGACGGCTGCTTTCTAAACGCACAGACGTACAGTAAACGCTGTGTTTCAAACACACACACACACACACTCACACACACACACACACACAGACACACACACACACACACAGACACACACACACACACTGTGATTCTGGCCAAAATCAGCATTCGAGCAGCGGTTCATCTTCTTTCATTATCGGACCCTTGTGAACGCTCGTCCTGACAGTCCAATTCCTCAGCGCTGCCACACCGTCATCCCTAATTCATTTTCCTCTTCCGCAATTTATTTCCCCTCCTGACCCCGCGCATAAAGAGCGAGCGACTCTGATCTCAGATCCTCAGTACATACATCTTCATCTTCGTCCTCACGTGTCTCCAGATCTATCAGATGCTTTAACAATAGCAGCGGATGAAATGCAATTAGCGTCGCTCACTGCATGCGTTTCCAAACGTTACGCTCGCGCTCCATCAAACTCAAAGCCATTATAAAGCTCTGTACTACAGCACTGCACTGCAAAAACCCATCTTCGTGACATATCCTCGTCTCGTTTTCCCAATACAAATATCTAAATTCTTAAATCAAGATACAGTTCCTGGAGTTGGAAAATGACAGAAGATAAGAAGTGTTTAGCTAAGTGAAACTAAAGTGAGTTTATGCTTAAAATGAGAAGAAATCTCTGCCAATGTGGTCAGAAAATCTACTTGTTTTGATGATTTATTTCCCCGACTCCACTTGTTTTAATCATAAACTCGCTTCATTTTGATAAGACACACTTGATTCTGAAAAACGCTTCAAAATGAAGCGCCAATGAAAATATCTGCCGATAAAAAAAAAAAATCTGAAAAAAATCGGCTTGATTAAATAGATAAACAAGTTGATTTTTCTGACTCCTTTGGCAGTTATTTGTTCTTCTTTTAATCATAAACTAAATTTTGATATGATAAGCATAAAAAAAAATTATGTCATTAAGCATCTCAAGAAAATGTTGATATTTGCACTAGAAAATAAGACAAATACACTGAGAAAGAACCTCACTTTTGCAGTGTTCGAGCTCATTCCGATATTATTTAACATTTTGCACAAACATTATTCTCGTTATCTGACTTATAAACACTTCTACATCGTGTTCTAACCAAGAGAAACATCTGATAAAAGACTGTCTTACATGTTCATTTGAGTTTCTGTCTAAAACATGCTGCTTATTTCTTTATGCAGCGTTGATCTGGATAGCTCCGCCCACCTGACGCCTGATTGGATTAAAGTCACTCTCCTCATGTATATTAAACATCATTGACTCTAAACGTCCTTCCAAACCTCTATGACTTTCTTTGGTTTGTGGAACATTACGATAATTTAAATAAAATGTTGTTTGGTTCCAAATGTTCTTCAAAATTTCTTTATTCGCGTTTTGCAGAAGAAAGAAAGTCATACTAGTTTAAATGTCATGACTCTGCAGCACAAAAGCAGTGTTGAGTCGCTGGGGGATATTTGTAGCAATAGCCAACAATACATTGTATGGGTCACAATTATACATTTCTCTTTTATGCCAAAAATCATTAGGATATTAAGTAAAGATCATGTTCCTTGAAGATATTTTGTGCATTTCCTACCATAAACATAGTGTTTGATTAGTAATATGCATTGCTAAGAACTTCATTTGAACAACTTTAAAGATGATTTTCTCAATATTTAGATTTTTTTGCACCCTCAGATTCCAGATTTTCAAATAGTTGTATCTCAGCCAAATATTGTCCGATCCTAACAAATGCTTTCAGATGATGCATGAATCTCAGTTTTTTTAAAAATTGACCCTTATGACTGGTTTTGTGGTGCAGGGTCACATATCGCGTTTTTGTTCATTTTACATTCAGTCTGTCGGTCTCTTCTCGTCTGTAAATGGTCAAAGTGTGGCTCTGTGTGATGCAATGACATCTAATCAGGTCAAAACACTTTCAACGTGCAAACCTCATGAGTCGACACTGAATTACATCTCACTTCACTCATGTTTTCCTCCTCATCACCTCATCTTGCCTCAGACGTGTAATGTGTAACACATACACAAACACGCTGTAAAATGTGTCACACGAGATGATTTTGAGCTTCTGGCATGTTTTACATTTGAAGGCGAGGGTAAAAAAAATCTATATTTAACATTTATTTAATGTTTGTGGCAGACAAACAAGCTGAAATGTGCAGGCGTGCAGCATGAACACACGCCACCCATGAGGACGATTTGAAAAAGCACTCACAAATCACAATTATGAGCAGAATACAGATGTTTACCGACTTCAAGCAGCGGAATATCACTCACCGGGACTCTGAATACGTTTACAGCATGATGAAGATGACTCCTGTTGAATCTCATCATATTCTCTGACTCTCTTTGCCCCATTTAACAGATCTTTATCTGTTATTGTTTCATTTCCAGAAAGGCAAGAGTGGAATCAGGATACGATACACATGATACAACGTGTCAGTTTCATGTTCAGAGCAATGTTATTTTATTATCATGTATATACTATTTTTATACAATTTCATTAATGTTTCAAATTAGATTTTTTTGTATATGTTTTGTTTTCATTTAAGTTTTAGTTATTTTGTTAATGTTTTAAATTAAATTGTATTTTTTTGTTTTCCTTTTCATTTTGAAGTTTTAACAATTTTGTGGTGTTTTTATTAATATTATTTTGAATTTTATTTTATTTTAATATTTTCTGTTTTCTTTTTAATTTTAGTTAAAATTTTAATATTATTGCACTTTCAAGTTAATATTCAGAATTGTATTTTATATTTTATACTTCTTGTTTTCATTTTAGTTTTAGTAAATTTGTTGTGTTTTTATTAATATTTAGATTTTTATTTTATTTTAATATTTTGTCTTGTTTGTTTTGCTATTGTTTTTTTCATATTTTGAATTAGATTTTATTTGTATATATTTTTGCATTTATATTTAATTTATATAAATTCTTTTAAATTTTTTTTTTAAATGTTTACATAGTTTTCATTTAGTTTTAATTAACATAGTTTCAGTTATTTTAGCACTTCAACTCAAACTAAATGAAAATGAGAAATGTTGCCTTGGTAACTAACTGAAATAAAATAAGTTTACTTTTTTATATATATTTTATTTAAGTTAATGTTTATTTTATTTAGAGTACTTATGTTTTTTAATAGTTTTAGTGTCCTGTTAATATCCCTAATTCAGAGTCACTATAATCAGTTATTATTCGTTTGTTTGAGCGGCTCGACGTGATACTGGCACAGAAATGGCACACTGCAGCTTTAATTAAAGAAATAAATCAGACAGAAATTAAGATTCTGTCATCATTTACTCACATTCATGTTGTTCCAAACCAGTTTCTGTCTTCTTATTTGTGTGAGGAACAGACTAACAAACCTCATTTGCAATTCGATCATGTGATGCTCAAGAACCAATGAGCTGCTCAGCCTTCACTGTAAGGAAAAGAGCAGCATGAACATTCTGCTAAACATCTTCAAAAAAAATAAAAAGTTTGAAATCGTCATTCCCGCATACACTAACTCTTTACTTTCCTACATGCATCTCACAAACATTACATTCACACCCACAACTCCGCACCTGACACCCTGATGCATTATGGGTGAAGATGCTACCACACAACGTCATCCCAATTTTCCCCAAAGGTGAGAGAACTGCTTACTTATCGACATTCTTTTAATATCGGCCGAGAAATTCTGCAAACGCGTCACTTTCCGCCTCTATCGGGCCGTTTGGTGCGCGGCGGGAGATAAGAGCGGATGGGTGACATTATTCTCACTGAGACTGGGATCAATGCAGAGCATTAAAGGTGAAAGATCACCGGGAGAGTAGCCACAGCTAGTTAACGTAATGGGGCTTTGGACGGGCGACTGCACGGAAGCAGATTGAACCAGACGGGTCGGCTGAGACACATTTAGAGAGAAAACAGCACAGAAGTTACCAATTCAGAGAGGAGCCGTGCACAAGGATACAGAGCTGAAAAATATCACACACACACACACACACATATCACTTCAGTCTAACGCAGCAGCGTGTGTCCGAACCATCTGCCGCGCTACGCAGGAAAACAACTTCATGCTAAATGAGAGAAGAGGGAGAAAACGGGAAGGCGAGGATGTGACAGGGTCCGTGTCTGTTGAGCTGACAGTCAGAAAACAACAAACACACGGCTGAATTTCATCACAAAACCAGCATTTCACCTCAAAATCAACAGAATGAAATGTATAAACAGTGCATAAAAAAACTAAACCAATTAACTGCTATGCATTATGAGTTATCCTATTTTTATGACTATTAAACACAATTTATCTGACAAATCGATTACCATAATGCATCAGTTTTTTTTTGTGTAATTTTCATTATTATAATTATTCTGAATAGTAATTTGCATTGACATTACATTGCATTTCATGCATTTGGCAGCGCTTTTCTCCAAAGTGACTATAGCTACACATATTTTAGGAAATTTTCCGTAATAGAGGCATTCCTCAATGAGATCTGTATGCATTCCAGTAATGACAACTTTTCTTAATTGCTATGAAAATAACATCGCATTGCAAAACACCTTAAGCATTATGCATTTGGCAGATGCTTATATCCAAAATGACTTGCATTGCATTCAAGGCACACGTTATAGAAAACGTCCTGTATTTCAGTAATTCAGCAATTTGTGAATTAGAATTATATGCATTACTGTAATGACAACTTTTAAAAATTTTTTATTAAAAATGTATGTCAGTGCAAACCACCTTTAAAAATATTAAATATTTATACTTATGCATTTCTAGACTCTTATACAAAGCAACATGTGCTGCATTTAAGGTACATTGCTGTATTTTTACAGTACAGCACATTCTATCTGACAAATCGATTACCATAATGCATCAGTTTTTTTTGTGTAATTTTCATTATTATAATTATTCTGAATAGTAATTTGCATTGACATTACATTGCATTTCATGCATTTGGCAGCGCTTTTCTCCAAAGTGACTATAGCTACACATATTTTAGGAAATTTTCCGTAAAAGAGGCATTCCTCAATGAGATCTGTATGCATTCCAGTAATGACAACTTTTCTTAATTGCTATGAAAATAACATCGCATTGCAAAACACCTTAAGCATTAGGCAGATGCTTATATCCAAAATGACTTGCATTGCATTCAAGGCACACGTTATAGAAAACGTCCTGTATTTCAGTAATTCAGCAATTTGTGAATTAGAATTATATGCATTACTGTAATGACAACTTTTAAAATTTTTTTATTAAAAATGTATGTCAGTGCAAACCACCTTTAAAAATATTAAATATTTATACTTATGCATTTCTAGACTCTTATACAAAGCAACATGTGCTGCATTTAAGGTACATTGCTGTATTTTTACAGTACAGCACATTCCTGATTTTATTTAAAGAGAGATTTTTATGCATTGCATTAACAACAACTTGAGAAAATATTCTCAAATGCCATTAAAAGTAAAGTCTCAATGCAAATTACCTTAAGCAATGCATTTGAAGACCAAAGCGACTTTTGTTGCTTTTAATGTCATATTATAGATTTACTTGCCATTTCGGTAATACAATAATTCCTGAATGAGATGTTCATGCATCACAATAAGGGCAACTTATGAATATGTTCATACTATAATGTAACTGCAATGCAAAGCACTTTAAGCAATACATTTTATGCATTTGGTAGATGCTTTAACCCCTAAGCATTGCATTCAAGGTAAACACTGCAGAAAATTGCCTGTATTTCTGTAATACAATAATTACTGAATGAGATCTATATGCATTACAGTAACAAAAACTTTAACTTAAAATGTTCTTAATTGCCATGAAAATAATGCCACAATGCAAACCACCGTAAGCACCACATTTACACTTATGCATTTGCAAAAACTTTTATCCAAAGCGATTTGCGTTGCATTTAAGGAAATCATTATACAAAAATGTCCTGAATTTCTATACTACAATAATGTGATTTATAGGCATTACAGTAATGACAACTTGTGAAAATGTTCTTAATTGACATGAAAAACTGTAATGTCGCAGTGCAACAGATGGTTTAACTCAACGTGGCTTACGCTGCCATGTATATATTTGTAAAGATTTTAGAAAGTTTGCTGTATTACTGTAATACAGTAATTCCTGAATGAGATTTATATACATTGCAGTACAGTTTATGCATTATGCACCTGTGATGTTACTAGATTCATGCTTTTCTGCCTCAATTCATTCATTTTCTTCATGCAAAGCATAATTTCTCATTTGTTAATTTAGATTTTGGGGTCAAATATGCAGTCACTCAACAACAATCGCTTCCATCGCTGTGATCAGGAAACAGTAAAACAAACAGCATTATAATTAACGGTATAAAGGCAGGAGACGGCCGAGCTACTAAAGGGCCCGATATCAATTAGCACTAAAGTCAAGGGCCTATGTTTTTGCTCTGAACTCATTACAAGAGGCTTGATTTCAGCTTTAATTAAAATAGATTTATGTTAAAAGCATTATGTGCTTCACACGCTTTACTCACAGCTTCACAAACACGATCCATATGCAATCTGCGCAAACAGACAGACGCGCTTCCATCTTACTGACAGCAGAGGAACAAACACATGATCAATGTCCATAAACATCTACAGAAATAAATCTGATTCCATCTCACCTGTTCAGGCAGACACGTAAAGTTATGATAGTTGGATGATATCAGCCTGCAGACAAGAAAAAGCACATGATATCACTTTAATATCACAGCTGTAATAGTTAGTAATAGGTAAGAGATCTCTGCAATGTCTCAAACTGTGACCAAAATTCCAAATTCTACAATCAAAAGTCAAAATTGATCAAAATGATTTGAACTACTCTCCACATTCTTAGGGGTTCAAACGCATAGCACTGAAACCCTATTGGAATTGTTAGAATGGCCAAGGATCAGCGATCTCCATGTAAAACTGATCGGGCAGACCAAACCGTAAGTTGTAGAGACTTGAAACTTGGAGGGATGGTAGTACTCACACCGTCTACAACGGCACCAAAGCTCGCCCCAATCGGCCTGATGGGGGCGCTACAGCGATCAAAAGTACGAAATCGCTCATAACTCCTAAACTGTTTTCGGGTATTTTGAAAAACCTACTTTTGTGAACTAGTCCTAGGTTTTTCACCAGATCGGAACCAAACCAGTGCAGGAAGTTTTGAACAGAATGACATATCTTCACCAAACTCAACAAAAAAAATCGTGGAGCTTGGCCACTTGATGGCGCTATACAAAGGGAAAAAAAACATTAAAATTGCTATAATTACACAACCGTTTGTCCTATCAACATGAAAATTGATGTGCATGGTCTTGGTCCAAAGTTCCACAAGTGTCTATAAGGGTATTTGCGTATCTCAAAAAACATGGCTGCCATTGGCCAATGAACTTTGACCACCTATTAGACAAGGTTAAAGGGTTAGTTAATCCAAAAATTTAAATTCTGTCATTAATTACTCACCCTCATGTTGTTCCAAACCTATAAGACCTTTATTAATTTAGAAATCTGAGAGCTCTTGGACCCTCCATAGACAGCAATGCATTTTTTGATAAAGCATTTTTCAAGGGCATAAATGATTGCATATTGCCCGGTTTATCACACATGCACACGATATTCCTATCATACGATAGACCTCCTCATTCTGAAAAACTTTGCCTCTAGAACCACTGCTGTCAATCAAACTGTTGTTAAATGAATGAAAAGATGTAAAAAAAAAAACTTATTTTGCAAACTAGTCCTAGGTTTTTCGCTCAGTCTGGAAAAAATCACTGCAGTACAATTCTCTGGACTCTCTAGGTCTATAATTATCAAAAAAGTTGAAATTTACAGTTTGGGAAGCTATAACGGGGTCATTTAAAAAAACAAATTTACCCAAAAATCTATGAAGCCTAAACGAAATCTCAAAACCTGAAACCTGCAGAGCACATGCGACAGGTGATTCTAAACAAGCATGCAAAGTTTTAGGGAGATCGGACCACAGCTGGCGCAACAACAGAAATACACGTTAAAAACATCATATTTCTTTGGTAAATTACCTGGATTTGGCAAAAATGCTTTTTTAATCATTGATTTAGGTGGTTACAAGCTTGTTAAATAATATGTAACGTCTTTTTTCATATGTGCTTGAATGCCTTAAAGCGCTTGAACCCCAGTAAACGCTGCTTGCAGCTCTATTTTTCTGGATGACACTCTTGACTCTGATTGATTACTATGATGCCACGTTCACATCGTGCAATGTGTTCAACACGACCGGGACACTGGATTGGCCAATCAGAAGACAGAACTGGAACTGTAGGTTTCATAATTGTGATTTTCCAGTGATAACTGTGCAATATAAAATAACGTCTGCACACAGAGTCGTGATTATGCTAATATGTCATTCAACATAAATCATTTCTAATGTGTGTGTGACATTTCAATAATGCACTCGTGCTAATGGAAGCATCGATGAGTCGGGACGCAAAATGAGATGATACGGCAAGAAAGAGATGTTGAGATGAAGAGGGGGGAAGCAAATGGATTTCTTTATTTTGGTAAAAGGTAAGCGACATCACTTACACCCCTGCCCTGAAGAACAGAGAGTGAGAGAGAGAGAGACAGTGAATATAGATGGGCTCCGGTGAACGGGTCTCCTCCAGGCCAGCTATTAAAGACAAGAGCCAATCAGCATTTCATCAGGCTGTCCCCTCTTTATCTCTCTATCATCTTTTCTTTCGCTCTTCTCCATCTTCCCTTCACTGACTCTCTGTCTCTCTATTTCACTCCTGCTGCATTCGTCTTCTGAATCTGCTGCAGTAAAAGCGCTCGGAGAGCTTCGGTTCAGAACTGTTACGGGCCGCCATTATTAAAGTCAACAAGAAATATTGTTTAGCTGGTTAGAATGGTACGGTTAGTGCCTGCTATTATATTTAGATACTAATTATGATACTGTTATATAAGGTGGAAAATTATAAAATTATTAATGATTATTTTTTATAAATTATTGTAATATAATAAATATGAAAATAAATAAATAATACACTATACAAAATATAAATAATCTTTACTTAACTACTATTATACTATAATGAACAAATATTAAAAATATACATTTTAGTTTTTTAAAATAAATATCAATACATTTTATATGAGAAATACTATAAGCAATAAATATATACAATACCGATATATCTCCACTACTTGACTACTATTACTATAATTAATAAATATTAAAAAATAAATACATAGTTTATATATAATATCACATTTATACAATTTATAATTATATATTCTGTGATCAATACTATATATATATATATATATATATATATATATATATATACAGTATATTATTTTATAGTATCATAAATATTAAACATATACAGTAGCTCTCTGATGTCGTGTCACTAGTAAAGCTTTCTGAGACTGTGTGTTTTCTTCTGGTCATCAGTGAATGTAAAGAGACAGATCTTCTGTGTATCTTGACATCTTAGAGCGAGCACACACACACACACTTGAGTCGTGCCCTAAAGCGAGTCTGACAGCGGCGGCCCACCTCACTCACATCTCTGCCTCAGGGGCCGGCCACATTATGAAACAATTACCCTGTTAATTGACACTTAATTAATCTAAAGTCAATTTAACCTTGACAGCGTAACCTTGAGATCCACGTCCACGGCAGACATGACAGACTGAGTGCAAGAGAGAGAATGAAAGAGAGAGAGGATGAAGATCTGGCTCCTCAGCTCTTCACGTGTGTGTGTGTGTTTATCACTGTGTATTGGTGTTTTGCTGAGTTGATCATTTAGATAATTATCACCTGACTGTCACCTCACTGCATCACTCACTGCAGACACTCGCCCCTCATCTGCATCTGTGTGTGTGTGTGTGTTTTCACTGAGGTAAGCATTGCTAGAACTCACGGTGATCAAACCTCTAGTACTGTACTATTAGTATTAAAGTTCAGAAAATCACAGACACTTAATTGTGGACTCTTTCCATGCCAGATAGGAAGAAAACATCTAGCAACCACATTGCAACCACTCAGAACACCATAGCAACCACAATGCCCTCGTAGCAACCTCTTCTCAACCACTTAGAACACACTAACAACCCCTAAGCAACCACTCAAAACACCCTAGCTACTCCATAGCAACCACCCAAAACACTCTAGAAAACACTAAGAACACCTTAACAACACATAAGCAACCACCCATAAACACACAAGCAACCCCATAGCAACCACTCTGAACACCCAAACAACCACAAAGCCCTAGTAATCTCATAGTAGCCCCTTTTCAACTACGCAGAACACTCAAACAACCCCTAAGCAACCAACCAAAACATCCTAGCTACCCCATTGCAACCACTCTGAACATCCTAACAACCACAAAGCTCTAGTAACCTCATAGTAGCCACTTTTCAACTACGCAGAACAATCTAACAACCCCTAAGCAACCACACAAAACACCCTAGCAACCACTAAATACACCCTAGCAACCACTGAGAACATTCTAAGAACCCCTAAGCAACCACCCCAAACACCCTAGCAACCCCATAGTAACCACCCAAAACAACATAGCAACCCTTTAGCAACCAACCAAAACAACCTAACAACCTCATAGCAACCACCAAAAACACAACAGCAACCACAAAGCCCAAGTAACCTCATAACAACCCTCTATTTCAACTACTTAGAACACCCTAACAACCCCTAAACAACCACCCAAAACGCCCTAGCAACCCCATAGCAACCACCCCAAACACACTCGCTACCCCATAACAACCGCTAAGAACACCCTACCAACCACAAAGCCCTAGTAACCTCACAGTAACCCTTTTAAATTACTCAGAACACCCTAACAACCCCTAAGCAACCACCTAAAACGCCCTAGCAACCCCATAGCATGTTCTGTGCAGGTGAACTCCACTCATGTGTTCTTTAGCTGTAGTTGGAGAATCAAAGCGCAGCTCTGTCAGAGAAGTGAATTGGAGAAACTCGTCAGATGTCATCTCTTCATCATAATTTACTTGCATCACTGACAGAAACAACTTACTGCAGTGAGTTTATAAAGACAAAACTCAACTCAACACGCTTCATCTTCATGAGGAACAAAATAATGATGCTGAATGACACGATGATACAGAAACTCTATAAATGCTGAAATCTTTAAACTCTGTTCAAAACTCACATGGATGCTGATCTTTCTGCATTTCTAAAAACATATTTGCTTGATAACACTCGCTCTCTCTTTATTACACTTAGCCAAAAACACCAGCCGCGAGGAAGGGTGCGGGAATGAATTGTGGGTAAATTTGTCTCCTGTTTGTTGCCATGACGAGACAAAGCTCTGCCTTCACGCCCAGCTGAGTCTGTGTGATTAAAGAGACGACAAGCAAAACCATCTGCCTGTCACACTCATCCGTCATCACACTCTTTCTCCATCAGCAGCCCCTCCATCACTCATACTTTCACTGACACACACACACACACACACACACACACAAGTGAACGTCTCTGGCTGAAGTTTTAGGGAAGGATCAAATGGAATGAGTGATTTAAAGGAAGGAGGAAACACTGAGGGTTTGTGTGTTTTACAGGTATGGAACACTCCCGACGCACATATGTGAACATGAATCTGTGGAAATACACAGGTTTTATTTCATGCAGTGTGAAATGTGTCAGAACACGCTTCAGAACAAGTGCATTCTGCATCATGTCACAATTACCATGATAGAGTTTTAGGGAAGGATCAAATGGAATGAGTGATTTAAAGGAAGGAGGAAACACTGAGGGTTTGTGTGTTTTACAGGTATGGAACACTCCCGACGCACATATGTGAACATGAATCTGTGGAAATACACACATTTATTTCATGCAGTGTGAAATGTGTCAGAACATGCTTCAGAACAAGTGCATTCTGCATCATGTCACAATTACCATGATAATGCGATTGTTAATGACTGTACTGTACATGTTCATCAGACTCATTAATAGGTGGAAAACGTGTCAGGATCTGCGAGGAGGATCCAAAGGCAGATTGAACAGTGACAGGGTTTATTAACTCAACTCTCAACTGGTTGCTAGGGTGTTCTTAGTGGTTGCTAAGGGGTTACTAGGGTGTTTAGGGTGGTTGCATAGGGGTTATTAGGGTGTTTTTAGTGGTTGCTAGGGTAGGGTAGGGTGTTTGGGTTGGTTGCTAAGGGGTAGTGAGGGTGTTTTGGGTGGTTGCTTAGGTGTTGTTAGGGTATTCTTAGTGGTTGCTAAGGTGTTGCTAGGGTGTTTGGGGTGGTTGCTATGGGGTAGCTAGGGTGTTTTGGGTGGTTGCTTAGGGGGTTGTTAGGGTGTTCTTAGTGGTTGCTAAGGGGTTGAAAGGGTAGGGTGTTTGGGGTGGTTGCTAAGGGATAGCAAGTGTGTTTTGGGTGGTTGCTTAGGGATTGTTAGGGTGTTCTAAGTTGTTGCTATGGGGTTGCTAGGGTGTTTAGGGTGGTTGTTATGGGGTAGCTAGGGTGTTCTTAGTGGTTGCTAAGGGGGTTGGTTAGGGTGTTATTAATGGTTGCAAAGGGGTGGCTAGGGTGTTTGGGTGGTTGCTTAGGGGGTTGTTAGGGTGTTCTTAGTGGTTGCTAAGGGGTTGAAAGGGTAGGGTGTTTGGGGTGGTTGCTAAGGGATAGCAAGTGTGTTTTGGGTGGTTGCTTAGGGATTGTTAGGGTGTTCTAAGTTGTTGCTATGGGGTTGCTAGGGTGTTTAGGGTGGTTGTTATGGGGTAGCTAGGGTGTTCTTAGTGGTTGCTAAGGGGGTTGGTTAGGGTGTTATTAATGGTTGCAAAGGGGTGGCTAGGGTGTTTGGGTGGTTGCTTAGGGGGTTGTTAGGGTGTTCTTAGTGGTTGCTAAGGGGTTGCAAGGGTAGGGTGTTTGGGGTGGTTGCTAAGGGATAGCTAGTGTGTTTTGGGTGGTTGCTTAGGGATTGTTAGGGTGTTCTTAGTGGTTGCTAAGGGGTTGCAAGGGTAGGGTGTTTGGGGTGGTTGCTAAGGGATAGCTAGTGTGTTTTGGGTGGTTGCTTAGGGATTGTTAGGGTGTTCTTAGTGGTTGCTAAGGGGTTGCAAGGGTAGGGTGTTTGGGGTGGTTGCTAAGGGATAGCTAGTGTGTTTTGGGTGGTTGCTTAGGGATTGTTAGGGTGTTCTTAGTGGTTGCTAAGGGGTTGCTAGGGTGTTTGTTATGAGGTAGCTAGGGTGTTCTTAATGGTTGCTAAGGGGGTTGTTAGGATGTTATTAATGATTGCAAAGGGGGGGCTAGGATGTTTGGGTGGTTGCTTAGAGGTTTGTTAGGGTGTTTGGGGTGGTTGCTATGGGGTAGTTAGGGTGTTTTGGGTGGTTGCTTAGGGGGTTGTTAGGGTGTTCTTAGTGGTTGCTAAGGGGTTGCAAGGATAGGGTGTTTTGGGTGGTTGCTTAGGGATTGTTAGGGTGTTCTTAGTGGTTGCTAGGGTGTTTGGGGTGGTTTTAAAGGGGTGGCTAGTGTGTTTTGGCTGGTTGTTTAGGGGGTTGTTAGGGTGTTATAAAACGCTCAAACTTTAGAACGTCATGTAACATCAGTAAGGCCCCGATCAGACAGAACGCGTCCTTTGCAGTGAGAGGCACCTTTTTAAAATTGTTTTCTATTGGCAGTAAGCGTTTTTGCATGCAGCCCGGGCGCCTCGCATTTTTGCAGGAGCGCTCTGAGCGCCTGAAGTTGAAAAAAAAGCAACTCTGAGCAGAAAGGCGCCCGACGTCATTTGCGGTTTTTTCCATTGTCCAATCGAATGAATGGAGAGGCGGGCCTTCCGTTGTGGTGACGAAAGTTTACCGTTGCTCAGAAAGTCCAGAGACTGCAATGATGGAGGAGAAACTTTTGGTGTCTGTCGCTGATTATCCGGAACTGTATTTCTTAATGTTTTTGCTAATATGACAGTTTACTTGAAGCAAAAACCAAACATTTTAGAGCGCTCACGCTAAAAACCTTTGATTAGACTGACAGGACAGCTGATTTGGTGCTGCAAAAAAACGCAGCATATTGCTCTTTTTTTTTTTAAAAAGTAACCCAAAAAAAGGCAGTGTGGTGCACCTCATGTTTTCAGACCTAAAAAACGCATTCCGTCGGATCAGGGCCTAAAGAGGCACTGACAGTAAACCAGTCAATGCTAATAATTGGCATGATTCTGACTCGAGGTGAACACAGTATTACATGCACTTCAAGTGGAACCAGGAAAAAACACCTAACAAGCCCATAACAACCAAACTGAACACCCTAGCAACCCTATAGAAATCACACAGAACATAGAACAATATTTACAAGAGGGAAACTCAGAATTCCAGGAAGATACAAAAGTTGCAGTGAGGGGGGAAAAGTGGGAAACTTGGAATTCTGGATGTCACAAAATTTCAACAAGACAGAACTCTTTTTACGCCAAACACACCTTGGCAACTCCATAGCAACCATGCAGAACAACCCTCTAGCAGCCACTCACAACAGAACAATATTTATAAGAGGGAATATCGGAATTCTATGAGTTGTGACATTGGAAAGGGTTGTGTCAATTTAAAACAAGTCTGTAGAATTTGTAAGTTATTTCAATTTTACATGCTGTATTTCAATCCTTTTAAAATCATGTTGTCCAAAATGCTTAGAGACTTTGCAAACTTTCACAATTTGCTTTATGTAATAAAAACACTGATATAATATGCAAATGTAGTTTTGTGAACAATATCATTTTTTTATTTTTCCATGTTCTGTGTCTGACTTGCATGAGATGTCGTAAAAACAAACGCCTGTACGAGTTTCCCATATGCACTCGAAGGAAGTGTAAGTGTAAACTATTCCTACGGTCAGTTTTCTCCTGCAGGCCAAACACTGTCAGCAAGAAAACCTCTATTGCCCCCTTGAGTTCTGAAGTGTGTAACCAGCACAGTGAAGCGAGTTAAGTGCATGTTAAGATCTGAAGGCACCTGGAGAACCGAGATCATCTGATCTGATCTCGAGCTGAACCTCCACAGGGACGCTCCAGAGGAAAAGCGTCAGATGGATAAATAACGGCAGTGCTGGAGTTCACCCGACATCAGCCAAATGCACAGAAACATCATCCGAGAGCAGAAAGAGCTTATGCTGGAGGAGCGTCTCTCTCTAGTGGTCTAACACAGCTAGTTTTTTCTCCTGGACTCTATTATCGACCTCTTTCTCTCCGTATCGTGTGAAAAACGCAGTCAGCAGCGATGCAGCGCAGCCTTGAGAGATGCAGGAGAGTTTGCGCTCATCCCTCATCCTGCGATTCCTCCGTTTCTCCTCATGCAGCCCATCTGGGCCTGAATATCGATTATGCGTAAAGAGAGATTGAATCTCTCGGTCGGCGGTCTGGCCCCTGAGGGCCTCCAGTACAAAGAGTCATGACTTTAACACTCTGACCGTCATCCCTTCAGCTCCACTGCACTAGTATACTTAGCTTAATGCTCTAACTAACCTCGAATGCAATCCGTTAGCGAACTTAAGGTCATTGCACACAGAGTCAGAAATTTTAGCAAGTTAAAAAAAAGAAATACAACCTCACGTTGTGTCAATCACGTTTACACACTGCTTCTGAAACTTTCATCCGTCATAAAAAAATTCGGATTGGGTTCGTTTTTTGCATCCGTAGCAAGCATTTTGAGAGGTGTTTTGACAATTCACAGCCACTGTACAAGCGAACGCCAAAATCCAGAATGGCGTCTGACAAGTTGATCCACTTCGTCTCGCAGCACAAAGCATTGTATTACAAACAAAGTGTGGAATAGAAAGATACAGAATATAAAAAAGAGAAAAAAGGAAGAGGAAATATCGGGTCCATCCAAGAGAGAGGACAACAAATAATCCTCACTGCTTGTTTTGCTAATTTTTTCACAATGGATTCATTAACACGCATCGGACTCTGTGTGCAAGGTTTCGGACGAATTTTTAGGATGTCGAATACAAAAAAACGCATACGAAAATTTCGGACCTAGTGTGCATTGACCTTTACTGTGGCGGTAATGTGCTCCACTTGACATCACTAACCTGATAAATCCAGCGAAACCAGTGATCTGTTCTTTTTCGAGAACTTGTTTTGTTCTTGTTCAGAGACACACAGCTGGGGGTTGGAAATCTTGGAGAAAACACCTAGAAACCACTCAGAACACCCTAGCAACTCCATAGCAACCACTCAGAACACAGAACAATATTTACAAGTAGGAAACTCAATTCTTGAAGAAACTTAAGTTGCAGTAAAGGGGGAACTATTTTCACGCTAAACAGGAGAAAACACCTAGCAACCACTGAGAACACCCTAGTAACTCCATAGCAACCACTCATAGCACAGAACAATATTTAAAAGTAGGAAACTTGGAATTCTAGAGGATCTGTAAGTTGCATTAAAGGGGTATTTGTCATGCCAGACAGGAGAGAAAAAACAAAACAACTCCATAGCAATCATGCAGAATACCCTAGCAACCCCATAGCAACCACTCAGAACACAGAACAATATTTACAAGTGGGAATCTGAGAGTTCTAGAAGATATGCAAGTTGCAGTAATGGGGAACTCTTGTCACGAAAACTGGTGAAAACCCATAGCAACTACTCAAAACACCCTAGCAACCCCATAGCAGCCACTCAGAAAACAGAATATTTACAAGTGGCAAACTCATCTCTAGAAGGTACTTAAAGGTGAAGTAGAGGGGGAACTATTTTCAATCTAGATCTGAGAAAACACCTAGCAACCAATGAGAACACCCTAGCAACTCCATAGCAACCACTTAAAACACTCTATAAGCTATTCAGAACACCCTAGCAACCCCATAGCAACCATTTAGAACACAGAACAATATTTACAAGTGGGAATCGAGAATTCTAGAAGATATGCAAGTTGCATTGAGGTTTGCATTGATCTCATGTCAGAAAGGAGAAAAAAACAACTCCATAGCAACCACTTAAAACACTCTATAAGCTATTCAGAACACCCTAGCAACCCCATAGCAACCATTTAGAACACAGAACAATATTTACAAGTGGGAATCGAGAATTCTAGAAGATCCTCAAGTTGCAGTGAGGAGAGACTCTTTTTATGCCAAACAGGATACATAATGTAGCACCTCCATAGCAACCAGGCAGAACACCCTAGCAACTCCATAGCAACCAAGCAGAACACCCCAGCAACCACTCAGAACATAAAACAATATTTACAAGTGGGGAAACTCTGAATTCTTGACGGTACATTGTTAATCTTTAGTCTAGTCGAGTTTAGCCTCCAACTTTACCTGCCAAACAGTAAAGAAGTGATTTATAATACCTGACTCTGTGTGTGTGTGTGTGTGTGTGTGTGTGTGTGTGGCTGCAGTTTTAGATGACTTCATCAGGAGGAAGGTCTCTGTAAAAAATGCTTACTGCCTTGATTTATGAGATGATATTTTTCAGCCTCCTCTTATTCTGATGACTGGACAGTGTAAAAGCAAACGCTCTCAAGCGCACAGATAGTCAAGGTAAGAACCGCACTGAATACTCACACATCCAGACCCTGAAGTGCCATGATGAGCTACAACTGGACAGAGACACTCATATTAACACAAACACACACACACACAAACAGATGAAGAGCTGGCATCTCATTTAAGAGAAACGTAGAAGCAAAGCATACAAGAACACAAACACTTCAAGCTGCACAAGCTTGATTTCATGTGCTGTTGTGTCCGTCAGGGATCCAAACTCATCAGAAAAAGACAACAAGCATGCAAACGCCCTGAAGAAGGTTCAGGCCAGGGGCATTTCATATATATACATATATAAAAAAAAATTTAAAAGCTTTAAAATGTGCATTTAAAGTTAAATTGAGGATATAGGGAAACTTACCTTAGACTCTATATATTGAATAAAATAAAATAAAATAAAGCTCTCTTCACTTCAGTTGTCTCAGCCCACATCCACACTGTTGTTATATGGAACTCATTCAATATGACTATGCAATAATAATAATAATAATTTTTATTATTAGTCAGTTCAAGTCAGTTTTATTTGCATAGCTCTTTTCACATGGTTTCAAAGCAGCTTTACAGAAAATCATGATGTTAATGTTTATAATCTCTTAATATCTTCATTACAGTCATATTTGGCAGATTAGAACTGGGTGATAATATAGTTACAATTTGTGACAGTATAAGCAATCATGGATTTATTACATAATATATAGCTTTACATGAGTGTACTGTATGTATGTGGACAAAGTTGCATATGCTTACATATCAAAATATTGAATATATTCACTAAACTATAGTGTATAGTTCTAATTTCATTAAATTTTATGTCATTAAATTGCATATATGTGACCCTGGACCACAAAACCAGACATAAGTGTAAATTTTTCGAAATTGAGATGTATACATCATCTGAAAAAATAATAAATAGGCTTTCCATTGATGTGTGGTTTGTTAGGATCGGACAATATTTGGCTGAGATACAACTATTTGAAAATCTGGAATCTGAGGGTGCAACAAAATCTAAATATTGAGAAAATCATCTTTAAAGTTGTTCAAATGAAGTTCTTAGCAATGCATATTACTAATCAAACATTAAGTTTTTATATATTTACAGTAGGAAACTATTAATTTTCATGGAACATGATCTTTACTTAATATCCTAATGATTTTTGGCATAAAAGAGAAATGTATAATTGTGACCCATACAATGTATTGTTGGCTATTGCTACAAATATCCCCCAGCGACTTAACACTGCTTTTGTGCTGCAGGGTCAAATATTACTATATTAATAATACTACTGTACTGCAAAATAGGTAGACCTTTTATTTGCAAAAAACTGATTCATAAATTATTCTCACTACAAAATTGGGGAAAGATTTGGTGCATGTTGCATTTTCAAATGCCACACTTTTTGCTTTTTTAAACTTATTTTGGATTCAGAATGGCCATTTTTGCCAAAAGGTAACCAGTTTAAATCCTTGTTCTGTGAAATCAAGCCAAACACAATTAATAACATGACTGTTGTATCTGAATTTAACTTATTCAGCAGTTAACTGAATAATAAACAGACATCTGATAAACTGTAAATGATCGCCCTTTGCACTGAGGTTTGATACTGTCATAGTAACACAAAAACTCAAGTGTGTGAAGCAGATCAGTGTGTTTCTGACCAGAGACAAAGATCTCAGCCTCTGACACGCTCTGGAACTGAATCCCGGAGGTTTGACGGGCCGAATGATATTCTGTGACCTTAAATACAGACAGATACAAGACGCCTCACAACACTGACACAAAATAAAGATCAGATGTGGAGAGTGTTGATGGGTTGTGAGGCGTGTGTGAGACTCTCTTACACACACACACACACGCACGCATGCAGGCGCTCATTGTAATTCGTGAATTCTATTAGTGCGACCCTGCAGTGAGCCTGTGCTTAGAGAATAAATAATGCTAATGACGATGATCGCTCACGCTGTCACACACACTCTCACTGGCGTCCCCAGGGGCCACGGGCCCTCAACACGCACAGGTGTGTGTGTGTGTGTGTGTGTGTGTGAGAGAGTGTTTGGGAGTATGACACTCTAATTGCTCCCAACCCTGAAACTTCCTCTCCAGCCCTGCATCCCTAAAGGCCATCTCGGCTCCGTCTGCGTGCGTGAGTGTGTGTGTGTGTGTGTGTGTGTGTGTGTGTGTGTTCAGAGCTTCTCAAGTGCTCGTCTTCCTCTCAGTTGTCTGTACACTCGATTACTTTGTTTAATTATATAGCACTTGTAATAGCTTAAATAATCCTGGAGCATCACAGCGTGAGTTTGTCACTCACACACACTGAACTGCAGCCATTGAGTAACATGAAAACCATCAGGTTTGACATTCAAGAACAAAAGATGGAGAGAGTTTCTCCTCTCCTCAAAGGTTCAGAGTGAGAAACTAAATGTGACTGAACCCTCAAATATACACATCCCGGTCTCATCTGACACCATAAAGGTGAGCTTTTCTCGTACCTTAAGGTGATAATATGTACCCTTAATTTAATAATATGCACCTTTTAGGGTTAGACAAGACTCAGATGTGTGCTTTTGAGGGTTTGCTGCAGTCACAAGCTGTTGTGTCCCTAACAAGACATTTTTTTGCACAAATTTTCTGAAAGAATTGATAGTTGCAAAATTGACTTTCAAGACTATGCTTGATTTTTTTCTTTTTTTTTTTTGCTAGTGGTGTTTAGCATTGCTTTCCCACCAAACACAAACATTACTTGGGTTGATATTTAAAAAAAATAATAACTTTTTAAGTAATTAATATTTTTATTCCACAAGGATGCATCAAATTGTTTGGCATTTAAGTGAAAAAGTAAATGCATTAATAATGGTCTAAATAAAGATTCTTATATTGCAAATAAGTGCTGTTCTTTTGAACTTTCTATTCATCTGTGAATCCTGAAAAATAAAATGTAGCACAGTTTCCACAGCCACATTTCAACATTGATAATAACCAGAAATGCTTCTTGAGCAGAAAATCAGCATATTAGAATGATTTCTGAAGGATCACGTGACACTGAAGACTTAATTAAGACTATTGCATACATAAATTACTAATAATATCATATAAATATAATTTTTATGTGTGTGTGTGTTGAATCTTTAGCAATATCCAGCAAAACAACAATATCAATAGAGCAGGGCTACTTTGAAAGAGAGAGAGAGACAGAGAGAGAGAAAAACTAAGAAATTATGAATGAAGAGAAGGAGACATACTGTACATACAGCATTGGAAAGAACAAACCAAAGACCAAAAGTCATCTGAAACTCAACAGAGAGTACAGTCTGGCCGACTATCTGCTCTCAGTCAGGAATATAACACACAGACATTTACTGACCAAATACAGACTGAGTGACCAGCAGCTGGCCATAGAGAGAGGACGACATAAAAACACCTGGTTACCTAAAGAAGAGCGCATCTGTACTGAATGTAGATCAGGATCAGTAGAGACGGAGGAGCACTTCCTCCTTCACTGTGACAAATACACCTCCTTAAGAGCCTCACTGTACAGTCAAATACAGCAGAGCATTCCTGACTTCCATGAAAACCACAAATTAAGAGTATTACTTGGTGAAGGACCTACTTTCTCTTTGATAGCACATCATATTTATAAATGCCACAAACTAAGAGGTAAAGAGTGAACACATCTGCATTAGTAGTACCATCAATGTTTATATAAATATATATATGGATGTATTACACATGTATTTTGTTTTGTTTGTTTCTATGTACAATGCTTTGGCAATATGTACCTAAGTATGTCATGCCAATAAAGCAATATGAATTGAATTGAGAGAGAGAGAGAGCGAGAGTGTTGGAGAACAGAAGGAAGCTTCTCTTTGTCTCAGACCGGTTCTGTCCTTGACGAGTGTGACAGCATGTCATCGTCACATTGTTCTGAGTCAGTCTGGACTTCAGGTGCGTCACATCACTGACAGATGCACCAGACACCGAACAACAGCAACAACCCCGAGCGGCTCCTGTCAGCTAATCAAACTCAATTTCATTACCTCACTACATAAAAAGCACGGAAATATCGTTAACTTGCCTGCATCGCAAAACCATTGAGAATCTATGAATAATGAAGATTAATAAGCATACAAATCATATTAGATAATTGAATTCGGCGCTGGTGAAAAATGAGACAGAATAAGAATTGTTATTCTTCCACGATTTCCCAAAGAGCCTTGTCAGAGATTCAATATTATGCCTCATAGATTAAACCATTACAGACGGCCTTCGCCAAACAGACACAGACAGACGGAGGGATCGAAACAAAGAGCAGAATGGAAGGAAAAAGACAGAAACAGACAAATACACACACGCTCTTGTAGAAAGAGCAGCGATAACGCGATGGTCTCGAAGACACGTGACGGTCTCTCATTTCCGGCCCTAATGTTATAATGTATTTGCATGTCTTCGAGAAGCGAAAGCCAGGAAAGAAAGAAAGAAAGAAAGAAAATAGTGACCGTAATGGCGCAGATGAGAGGCAGAAACAATGTGTCCAATCAATATCAGCTCGATCGGGCACGTGGCCACTGAAACACACTCTTAAACCATTATTTTTTAACCACATTTGCAGCATTTCTCAAAGTCTAAAGGTGGAGATGGATGAGTCGACTTGTGAAGTGTAATGTGATTTGGAGCATCAAAGGACAGATGAGCTCTGAATGCAATCAGGTGGCTGATTGCTATAAAAATCTTACCCATCATGCACTGGGGTACATTTGTGTTACACAAATAAGATGAAATACAGGGCTTTGATTCAATAAATACACAGCCGGAGGACAGGAGAAGGCTTTTAACCCATTAGAAGCACGTTTTGTGTAAAATATGTGAAGTTAGACCTGCAGTTTGTTATTTGTGTGCCTCTAGCATCAGCAAACGCAAGTGCAAAAATGATGGTTTTCGAACAGGTTTCCCATCAGTTAAAAAGATCTTCTGACCATGTTTTTCAATGACTCTAACTTTTGTGTTCAAAACCGGTTTTAATCAATGTTGGGGAAAGTTACTTTTAAAAGAAATGCACTACAATATTGCATTACTCCATACAAAAACTAATTGCATTAATGCATTACGCTACTTTTGCCTTACTTTTTTTGTCACCTCAGCTGGGCTTGCTTATTTGTTTTTTCAACATGGGGATAGCAGGGATTTCAGTGAGTAAATGGGAAAACAAAGTAACTTGCGTTACGTATTTGAAAAAGCAACTCACATATTTCATTGTTAATTTAAAAGTTACTAGTTACTTGAAAAAGTAATCTGATTCCGTTACTCGCATTATTTGTAATGCATTACACCCAACGCTGGTTTGTAATGCATCCTTCACAAGCTCATTATATGAAATCAAGCTTGTAAGTAAAGCAACATGACAGTTCTGAGCACAAATTCATCTACAACGCTGAACATCAGCAGTGAATCAGTGCAGATGTGACTCCACATTCACTCCAGCGAGATACAGATACAGGTAGAGATTCACTGCACACACACACACACACACTGAAATCTCTGCACTGCATGATGGGAGATGTTACTGTCAGAATCCAAACAAAAGACAGTGTTAAAGTATTGATGCAGAGAGAGAGAGAGCAGAGGTCAGACTGGAAAAACGAGGGGCATCACTGACATCTGCTGGCAGACGAGTGCATCACTGCTGCTCAAATACTGGAGAAAACAGAAAAATAATACTGAAAAATACTTGAAATAGAGCTTCAGTTCGGGAAGAAAGAAAAAACATTTATTTGCTCCATAAAGAAACTGCCAATAAGATTAGGAAATGATCTATCTATTTACCCATCTGTCTATCTATCCACCTGTATATCATCTATTCATCCGTCCTGTCTATGTATCTGTCTAGTCACATACAGTCAGGTCCATATATATTTGTACACTAACACAATTTTCATAATGTTGGCTCTGTATGCCATCAGAATAGAATGAAAATGAATCAAGGGGTTGAACAAAAATATAACATAAAATGCTTAAGAATTACAACCATTTTTATACACAGTCCCCCATTTTCAGGGGCTCAAATGTAATTGGACAACTAAATATAATCATTAATAAAATGTTCTTTTTTAATATTTTGTTGAGAATGCTTTGCAGGCATTGACTGCCTTTAGCCTGGAGCTCATGGACATCCGAGAGAGCAGAGGTCAGACTGGAAAAACGAGGGGCATCACTGACATCTGCTGGCAGACGAGTGCATCACTGCTGCTCAAATACTGGAGAAAACAGAAAAATAATACTGAAAAATACTTGAAATAGAGCTTCAGTTCGGGAAGAAAGAAAAAACATTTATTTGCTCCATAAAGAAACTGACAATAAGATTAGGAAATGATCTATCTATTTACCCATCTGTCTATCTATCCACCTGTATATCATCTATTCATCCGTCCTGTCTATGTATCTGTCTAGTCACATACAGTCAGGTCCATATATATTTGTACACTAACACAATTTTCATAATGTTGGCTCTGTATGCCATCAGAATAGAATGAAAATGAATCAAGGGGTTGAACAAAAATATAACATAAAATGCTTAAGAATTACAACCATTTTTATACACAGTCCCCCATTTTCAGGGGCTCAAATGTAATTGGACAACTAAATATAATCATTAATAAAATGTTCTTTTTTAATATTTTGTTGAGAATGCTTTGCAGGCATTGACTGCCTTTAGCCTGGAGCTCATGGACATCAGCAGAGACTGGGTTTCTTCTTTGTGATGCTTTGCCAGGCCTTTACTGCAGCTGACTTCAGTTGTTGTGTGTTTGTGGCTCTTTCTGCTTTTAGTTTTGTCTTCAGCGAGTGAAATGCTGCTCGATCGGGTTGAGATCAGGAGATTGACTCGGCCATTGCAGAATAATCCACTTTTTTACCATCAAAAACTCCTGGGTTGCTTTTGCTGTATGTTTTGGGTCATCATCATTTGTACTATGAAGCGCCTCTCAATCAGCTTTGCTGCATTTGACTGAATCTGGGCAGAGAGTATATCTCTACACACTTCAGAGTTCATCCGGCTGCTTCTGTCTCATCATCACTAAACACCAGTAACTCGGTGCAACTGAAGCCATGCACGCTCATGCATCACACTGCTCCATGTCTCACAGCTTATGTGTGTGCTTTGATCATGAGCTGTTTCAAGCCTTCTCCAGACTTTTTCTTCCCGTCATTCTGGTACATCTTGATCTTAATTTCAGCCGTCTAAAGAATGCTTTTCCAGAAGTGCTCTGGCTTTTTTAGATGTTTTTTTGGCAAAGTCTAATCTGGCCTTGTTTGCAGCTTGTGGTGAAGCCTCTGTATTTGCCCTGGTGAAGTCTTCTCTTGATTGTAGACTTTGACAGAGACACGTCTGTCTCCTGGAGAGTGCTCTTCTCTTGGCTGGATGTTGTGAATGGGTTTTTCTTTACCATGGAGAGGCTTCTCCAATCATCACCACTGTTGTCCTCCGTGGACGTCCAGATCTTTTTATGTTTCTGAGCTCACCAGTGCCTTCTTCTTTTCTCAGAACCTCAGAACCACAAACTGTTGATTTGGCCACTCCTGATGTTCCTGCTATCTCTCTGATGGATCTGTTTTGTTTTTGAAGCCTTGAAGCCTTCTGTTTCACGTGTATGGAGAGATCTTTGACCGCATGGTGCTTCACAGTAACAGCTTCCAAATGCAAAAGAAACACTTAGAATCAACTCCAGATCTTTTACCTGCTTAATTGATGTAGAAATAATGAAGGAGTAGCCCACATCTGTCCATTAAACAGCTTTTGAGTCAATTGTCCAATTACTTATGGTCCCTTGAAAAAGGGGGGGGCGGTACATGCAGTATTAAAGAGCTGTAATTCTTTAACCTTTCCTCCAATTGTGATGAGAATACCCTCAAATTAAAGCTCAGAGTGTGCACTTTAAGCCCATATTCCTTATATAACTGTACCTTGAATATGTTTTGGTCAACAGCTAAAATAAAAAAAATTGTGACTGTCCAAATATATGGACCTACCTAACTGTATATACTCTATCTATCTATCTATCTATCTATCTATCTATCTATCTATCTATCTATCTATCTATCTATCTATCTATCTATCTATCTATCTATCTATCTATCTACAGTGGGTACGGAAAGTATTCAGACCCCCTTAAATTTTTCACTCTTTGTTATATTGCAGCCATTTGCTAAAATCATTTAAGTTAATTTTTTTTCCTCATTAATGTACACACAGCACCCCATATTGACAGAAAAACACAGCATTGTTGACATTTTTATCATTAATAAAATGTTCTTTTTTAATATTTTGTTGAGAATGCTTTGCAGGCATTGACTGCCTTTAGCCTGGAGCTCATGGACATCAGCAGAGACTGGGTTTCTTCTTTGTGATGCTTTGCCAGGCCTTTACTGCAGCTGACTTCAGTTGTGGCTCTTTCTGCTTTTAGTTTTGTCTTCAGCGAGTGAAATGCTGCTCGATCGGGTTGAGATCAGGAGATTGACTCGGCCATTGCAGAATAATCCACTTTTTTACCATCAAAAACTCCTGGGTTGCTTTTGCTGTATGTTTTGGGTCATCATCATTTGTACTATGAAGCGCCTCTCAATCAGCTTTGCTGCATTTGACTGAATCTGGGCAGAGAGTATATCTCTACACACTTCAGAGTTCATCCGGCTGCTTCTGTCTCATCATCACTAAACACCAGTAACTCGGTGCAACTGAAGCCATGCACGCTCATGCATCACACTGCTCCATGTCTCACAGCTTATGTGTGTGCTTTGATCATGAGCTGTTTCAAGCCTTCTCCAGACTTTTTCTTCCCGTCATTCTGGTACATCTTGATCTTAATTTCAGCCGTCTAAAGAATGCTTTTCCAGAAGTGCTCTGGCTTTTTTAGATGTTTTTTTGGCAAAGTCTAATCTGGCCTTGTTTGCAGCTTGTGGTGAAGCCTCTGTATTTGCCCTGGTGAAGTCTTCTCTTGATTGTAGACTTTGACAGAGACACGTCTGTCTCCTGGAGAGTGCTCTTCTCTTGGCTGGATGTTGTGAATGGGTTTTTCTTTACCATGGAGAGGCTTCTCCAATCATCACCACTGTTGTCCTCCGTGGACGTCCAGATCTTTTTATGTTTCTGAGCTCACCAGTGCCTTCTTCTTTTCTCAGAACCAAACTGTACCAAACTGTTGATTTGGCCACTCCTGATGTTCCTGCTATCTCTCTGATGGATCTGTTTTGTTTTTGAAGCCTAACAATTGTCTGTTTCACGTGTATGGAGAGATCTTTGACCGCATGGTGCTTCACAGTAACAGCTTCCAAATGCAAAAGAAACACTTAGAATCAACTCCAGATCTTTTACCTGCTTAATTGATGTAGAAATAATGAAGGAGTAGCCCACATCTGTCCATTAAACAGCTTTTGAGTCAATTGTCCAATTACTTATGGTCCCTTGAAAAAGGGGGGGGCGGTACATGCAGTATTAAAGAGCTGTAATTCTTTAACCTTTCCTCCAATTGTGATGAGAATACCCTCAAATTAAAGCTCAGAGTGTGCACTTTAAGCCCATATTCCTTATATAACTGTACCTTGAATATGTTTTGGTCAACAGCTAAAATAAAAAAAATTGTGACTGTCCAAATATATGGACCTACCTAACTGTATATACTCTATCTATCTATCTATCTATCTATCTATCTATCTATCTATCTATCTATCTATCTATCTATCTACTATCTGCCTATCCATCCACCCATCTATGCATCTATCTATCTATGTCTGTCTGTCTATATATTTATTGATCCATCTATAGTAAAAATGTGTTGCTATCACTACGAAAACAGGAATCAAAGCAAAAGAGCTCAAGTTCTCCACTTCTTACATTAAATGTTGCAACTTGTGATTCATCGTTCATCTGGCCGTTTTGACTCATGAAGTCTTTATTAAAGAATTTCTTGGAGAAAATAAAAGGGAAGAGCACCACTGGCCTCTAATCACCTAAATCAGCTCTGGAATCGATCAGGACTGAATGTGTTTAGCGTTGATCGTTTGCCAGTGGTGCGTTCAGACCCGTCTGCGTCTCCTCTGTCTCTGTTTTGCTCTGAGCTCCTCGAGGTGTCTTCAGCTGACAGAGGTCAAGAGTGAACAGACTCACCGGTCTGATGTCCTCTATGCATCAACAAGAAGTGACCCGTATCTGACGGGGGCTGCTGTTGGCCGATCATGCGAGCACTGAAGCTTAGCAGATACCTGTGCCGTTCTCACCGCCACACATACCTAAGACTCGACCGAGACAATGAAAGGAGACGAGAGACAGACAGAAAGGAGATGAGAGACCCACAGAGAGGAGACGAGAGACTGACAGACAGAGAGGAGACGAGAGACAGACAGACAGACAGACAGAAAGGAGACGAGAGACAGACAGATAGGAGAAGAGAGACAGACAGAGAGGAGACGAGAGACAGACAGACAGAGAGGAGACGAGAGACTGACAGACAGCGAAACAGAGAGGAGACGAGAGACTGACAGACAGACAGACAGAGAGGAGACGAGAGACTGACAGACAGACAGACAGAGAGGAGACGAGAGACTGACAGACAGACAGACAGAGAGGAGACGAGAGACTGACAGACAGACAGACAGAGAGGAGACGAGAGACTGACAGACAGACAGACAGAGAGGAGACGAGAGACAGAAATACATTTATCTTAAAGAGAAACAGACACGTATTAGTTGAAAGTAACAGTATAGAGGCATACAGTACGATTTTGATTATTATATTTGAGTTTCCATTGAGATCTCTGATTTTTGATTGCAGACTTTAGTATCTAGTTAAATCTGAGCACAGTTTGAGTTTTACTGAAGAGAAACATAAGCAGGAGAGTGCAGAAAAAGTCTCCATTAAATCTAATTTCTGCTTAGAAGAAACAACTGAGATATTAAATCTCATTTGTGATTTTTCTTTCCTACGGGTACATGAACCAGAAAGTGGCCTGTGTGTGTGTGTGCGCGCGAACACCCCCTGTGGGGTGATAACCTGTAATTACTGCAGGAAGAGAGAGAGAGAGAGAAGGAGAGACAGAAAGAGAGAGAAAGAGAGACAGAGAGGAAACGAGAGACAGACAGAGAGGAGACGAGAGACTGACAGAGAGGAGACGAGAGACAGACAGAGAGGAGACGAGAGACTGACAGACAGAGAGGAGACGAGAGACTGACAGACAGAGAGGAGACGAGAGATTGACAGAGAGGAGACGAGAGACTGACAGAGAGAAAACGAGAGACTGACAGAGAGGAGAAGAGAGACAGACAGAGAGGAGACGAAAGGAGACGAGAGACAGACAGAGAGGAGACGAGAGACTGACAGACAGAGAGGAGACGAGAGACAGACAGAGAGGAGATGAGAGACAAACAGAAAGAGAGGAGACGAGAGACTGACAGACAGAGAGGAGACGAGAGACCCACAGAGAGGAGACGAGAGACAGAGAGGAGACGAGAGACAGACAGAGAGGAGATGAGACAAACAGAAAGAGAGGAGACGAGAGACTGACAGAGTACTGTATTTAGACCTGAAAAGAGACTAAAAACCAGTAGAATACCTGAGCTGTGTAAAAGATCACAAATTAAGAAAGACACTAACAAAATAAAGACTGAGTGATCACTGTCTGGCTATAGAGAGAGGACGACACCGACAGAGATGGCAGCCGCGAGAACAGAGACTGTGTTCACTGTGCTCACAGAAAGAGCTGGAAACAGAGGAGCATTTCTTACTGCACTGTGATTACTATCACAACATTAGAGCTGCATATTTCCCCAAATTCCAACAAATTAAACCACATTTTATGGAATTACCAAATACAGAAAAATTAAGTCACATTTTAGGGGAAGATTCTAAAATGATCCCCACAGCTGCAAGATATGTATCAGCCTGTCACAAACTAAGACTGTCAGCCAGTGGACAAAACTGAAGCAAGAGCATTTCTTACATGTACTGTTGTGCAATTTATTTATTTATGTTTTAAACAATGTTTTTAATATTTGTATTAAATATTAAATACAATTTTTTCAAATGTCTGAAGTATTTTTCAAATGTCTGTACATTATCAGTTTTGCTTTAGAAAACTTTTACTTCACAACATCCCAAAGCATAATATTGTACTTTTTACTGCACTACCTTTCATATTAAATATGTGACCCTGCAGCACAAAAGCAGTCATAAGCAGCACAGATATATTTGTAGCAATAGCCAACAATACATTGTATGGGTCAAAATTATACATTTTTCTTTTATGCCAAAAATCATTAGGATATTAAGTAAAGATCATGTTCCATGAAGATATTTAATACATTTTCTACTGTAAATAAACTTAATTTTTGATTAGTAACATGCATCGCTAAGAACTTCATTTGAACAACTTTAAAGATGATTTTCTCAATATTTAGATTTTTTTGCACCCTCAGATTCCAGATTTTCAAATAGTTGTATCTCAGCCAAATATTGTCCTATCCTAACAAACCATACATCAATGCAAAGATTATTTATTCAGCTTTCAGATGATGCATGCATCTCAATTTCACAAAATTGACCCCTATGACTGGTTTTGTGCTCCAGGGTCACATATCATTTAATACTTAATTGCATTAGAAATCTAGTACTTTCTTACTTTTACTCAAGTAGAAGTAATTCAAAGTTTTATTTGAGTACAATAAATTACTGCATTTTTAATGTTCTTAAGTATTAAAGGTACAAAAACCAAAATAAACGTTTATTTATGAAATGCAGTAAAAAGTACAACATTGTGCTTCAGAATGTAGTGAAGTAAAGTTTTCCAAAGAAAAACACTCTGATAAACTACAGATCCTTTTTAAATTTACTTCAGTAAAGTAAAAATACTTCACCACTGTCCGCTTCATCATCAAAACTAAACCAGAAATATGCAGCTTTAAATTCCAAAACTCACATACTATTTCTATATTTCATAAAATGAAATATGAATATTTTTTATCCGACCTTCAGATAACCGTTCACCTCGTCACCCTTCTTCACCACAATCTGTGCAAACCAGGACAAACATAAAACAGACAACTAATATTCTCTTCCTGTGCTCGTGCAAACACACCTCCTGTGCTCGTGCAAACACCTCCTGTGCTCGCGTGCAAACACACCTCCTGTGCTCGTGCAAACACACCTCCTGTGCTCGTGCAAACACCCTTCCTGTGCTCGTGCAAACACACCGCCTGTGCTCGTGCAAACACACCGCCTGTGCTCGTGCAAACACACCGCCTGTGCTCGTGCAAACACACCTCCTGTGCTCGTGCAAACACACTTCCTGTGCTCGTGCAAACACACTTCCTGTGCACAACAAAGTGATACGTAAACAGAAGTGTATTCGTGTGTGTTCATGTCTGAATGATTGGCACAGCAGTGTAAACAGTGTTGTTATTGTTAACTAAAACTATTACAAATGGGGTTACATTTTATGTAAAGGTGTTTTTGCTACAGTGTAGTTATATATTTAAGTACAGAGTAATATTAATAAACAACATGTACTCACTATAGGGTTAAAGTTAGAGTTTGGCTTGAATGAAAGTATGCATCATTTATACGCAAAAATGACACTACAATAAACGGTCAACACAAAGTGCGTTTGTTAATTGAAATAAATCTGACATTTAACATTTATACACTACAGTTAAAAAGTGGAAGATTTTTTTTAAAAAGAAAACTTATGCATGAGAAACATCTGGTTTATACAACAACAACAACAACAACATCATCTAGTTTTATAATATTTAAAATATATTATAATATATTTTTAACACATTTGTATATTATATACAAATTATATAATCATAATAAGTTATTATTATTATATAAATTATACATTATTCTGACTATTAAGTATATACACATATATTTGTGCATTATATACGCATTAATATAAAAAATATTATTAATATATTTAAATATAAAAAATTATTACAAATGCATGCAGACTATATTATATAACAACAACATTTAGATATTATGTTCTTGTGTATATTTTCATTTTTTAATATAATAACAATAAAAATAATAATAGTAATACTAATAAATGTTATTATTATTATTTTATGCAGAATAAATCATTAATTTGTTTGCACACCATTTAAAATGAAATGAAACTTACGTTCCAGTGGATATTCTGAATAACAATAATTTTGATTAACACTGAAAAATGGCATGTTATCGTAACCTACAGGAATAAACAATATAAATAACAGGAGTATCACTAATACAGCAGCAATCTACAGAACGTGTGACTACGTCTAAACTTGCTGGAAATCTCATTGTGATGCACCGAGAAGGTGAAAATAATCTTCTGCTCGTTAGAGTGAGTGAATCTTCAGGAAAGAGTGTCTGCGAATCTTTCTGAATCTGCAGACGCAGTGCTAAAGTTTGCACATTCTGCTGTAATGAAGTCACGCGACAGACTCACAGAACAGAAGCAACTCTGTGACGGTGAAATATGCCAAATAAATATGTCCAAATACAGCTAAAACAAGTTCCACCTACCTGAGAAGTACAACTACACAAGTTATGGCTTCACTACGGCCATATGTGACTCGAGCACAAAAGCAGTCATAAGCAGCACAGGTATATTTGTAGCAATAGCCAACAATACATTGTATGGGTCACAATTATACATTTCTCTTTTATGCCAAAAATCATTAGGATATTAAGTAAAGATCATGTTCCTTGAAGATATTTTGTACATTTCCTACCATAAACTTAATGTTTGATTAGTAATATGCATTGCTAAGAACTTCATTTGGACAACTTTAAAGATGATTTTCTCAATATTTAGATTTTTTTGCTCCCTCAGATTCCAGATTTTCAAATATTGTCCGATCCTAACAAACCATACACCAATGGAAAGCTTATTTATTCAGCTTTCAGATGACATATAATCATATATGAATGAAACAGGTCAGATTTCTGCCAAAAAAATAAATAAATTATGGCATAGTTTATTATTCATTGATTTAGTTCAAACAATTGTATTTTCCAAACGCATTTATTCAGATTGGTCAGAATTGGCAATCTGTTCTTTGGGAAAAGTTACATTTATTCAACTAAAAAGTATAAATGTAAAATATAAACAAAAAATATGTTCTAAGAATTAAGTTCTGAAGATGTTATGGTAACACATTTCTTAAAGCCTTTATATGTAATGCATTATAAAAGTAGTTTAAATGCATTAATTGTGCCTTGTAAAGCACCTTATAATGCACTGTATAATTGTAACAGCAGCTATAAAACATTAAGAAAGAAAAACGCATTAACGACAAACAAACCTTTTGCATCTTAACTTTGGTTAGAATTATTTATGATTAGATAGAATGCATTACAACATACATTATGTATAGCTTTATAATGCATTACACAAGGCTTTAAGTAAAGCGTTGCCAGTGTTATTTCTGAATGCTGTTAAAAATGTCCAGTGTTTAAAAAATGTTTTAAAAACTCGGGTATATGAACGTTAAGGGAACATTTCATTTGATCATTTTGCAAAATGTTACTTTTGAATGTTCTCTGAACATTCTGAAACAAATAGTAATATTTAAAAAGCGTTGAATATTTAAAAAGTCCATGAACATGAGCATTTTTGTGACCAAATAACTTTGAATGAATGTTTTATTAAAGTTACTGGAATAACATGTTCATAACTTTGAGAGAACATTTGAGAACATTCTCCGTCTAGCTGTGGAACAAGTCACATTCAGTTAAATGTATGAGACTGAAACTGATCGGATTTATTGATGATAAAAATATGAACTTGATTATTGTGTATTTAAAACACATTCAGTTTATTACCAGTTCTCACCTGTTTCAGTGATGTTTACGTTTATTAGTTGATGTTAAATGGCTAGAATTAAACTGTTGGTCTGTATTTGAGTGATAGCAGGAATCCTGAAAGAGGAGAGTGAGGAAGAGCATCATACTGGCTCATCCTCATCCTCACAGCGACGCCTGCAGAGCTCTGATCAACCAGAAGAGGGCGCTAAAGAACACAAAGCACAAACACAAGCCACGGTCAAAAGTTCTATTTTTACAAGAATATTTTAAAAATAAAGAAATACATAAAAGAGACACAATTGAGATATGTAACTCCTAAAACATTTTTGGAAAGAGGAAAAAAAAAACTTTTGTGAGATACAATAGAAATAAAAATAACTAATTAATCCTACTTAAGAAAAAAAAAAGTGCATGATAATGAGTCCATTCAGCATTAACTCATCATCAGGAGGCTCTTAAACACAAGAATAAAAATGATCAAACTCATTTTTGTTCTTTTGCAAAAATACTTGGCCTTCAGAAAGTGCTGCGTGTCCTTCTCAGACTGTTCAAATCTGGATGAAGTTTAAACCCTGGATTGTGTGATTTCATTATGCATCAAATAAGCATATTAATGAATATTTCTAGTTAACATCAAAGTGTTTTGTGTGTGTGTGATTTAGTTTTTAGTTTGTGTAACTTGCATACCCACAAATTAAAGAAAATACTGCCTCAATCATTTAAATGAACTTCATTACTTTTAACAAACTAAACATGTTGTTTAGCTGCTTTAATAGAACTAAATGTGTAGCCTATTTGTGGAAAGTGCTAGGAATTGTAATTTTATGTTTACGTTTAGTCATTTAGCAGACGCTTTTATCCAAAGCGATTTACAATGCAAGCAATCAAAATCAACAAAAGAGCAATGATATGCAAGTGCTATAACAAGTCTCAGTTAGCCTAACAGTGCTTTTTCTTTAAATTCTATAATAAAAAGAAAACAGATAGAACATACAAATAGAGCAAGCTAGAGGCCTTTTTGTTAATTGTATAATAAATAAAAAGAAAACAAACATATAGAATACAAAAAGAGTAGAGAAGCTAGTGTTAGTTTAGTTTTTAAGAAAACAAGCAGTTGAAATGAACAGAGTGCAAGTCTAAAAGGAGCATGTTTTTTTTTATAGTTGCATCTCAGCCAAATATTGTCCTATCCTAACAAACCATACATCAATGGAAAGCTACTTTATTCATCTTTCAGATGATGTATACATCTCAATTTAAAAAATATACCCTTATGACTGCTTTTGTGCTCCAGGGTCACATATGTCTGTTATATAAATGAGAAACATGAATAATATTTCTGATGCGACGAACACGCTGACATTCACACAGACCTGACGCAAACTCACAAACCCAAACGCTGCAGCAGTTTTTGAGTTATCTTTTATATTTTTAAAAACAAAGAAAAAATAACAGATTAAATGGAATTTACAGTAGACATTCGCAATCATTGTGCACTTTTAAATACCTCGGATACTTTCTGCAGAGCTGTCCACGGAAAAACGCAAACACAACGAGAAGAGGAGGAGCAAAGGAGCTTCAACTTATCCACGGGAAAAGAATCACGGAATATATAGATTATTTCTGATAATCCTTACATCACTTATATAAATATACTGAACCGAGAAAAGAAGATTCATCTGAGAGAGAGAGAGAGAGAGAGAGAGAGAGAGAGAGAAAATAAACAGCGCATACAGAAGTTCACAACAGCGTTAAGGCAAAACAGAAAGCAAGAAACGCTAGAAAGTGAAAGAGGAAGAAATCCAAAGTGAACAACGTGAGAGAGAGAGAGAGCCAGAGGAAGAGAGACGGACCGAGACGAGGCTTCGACGGCGCGTTAAAGACACAGTTCAGATTAAACGAGCCATTCTTTCAGCGTTTCCACACCAAACCTGCTTGACTTCGTTTCTTCCGTTTTGGAAGAACATCTGAGCTTTATTTGCCCACGTAAAGCTGTCGAGCTCCACAAATGAGAGCAAAGTACCATAAAATGAGCTGCGTTTATATTCTTCTCAAGTCTTCTGAAGTCATACGAGGCTTTATGAGAGTCATATCGACTATATGATGTCAAACATCACCAACTTTTGCTCATATGGATCTTTTTGTAATATAATTCAGTGCTTGATATATTTTCTAGAGTAAACTCTCAGTTTGAGCTCCACGTCAAACAGGTTTGGAACGACATGAAGGAACGACAAGATCTTCATTTAAGCCTGAACTCTCCTTTTAAAGGGATAGTTCACCCAAACATTTATGTAATCATTTATGTCATTACATACATGTATGCATTTCTTTCTTCAAAAGCAGCATGATGTGAAAAACGCTGGCAAACATTTTTGGTCCCCATTGACTTTCATTGTATTTCCATATATTGTAATGCAAGTCAATGGGAACTGGTTTGATTCCCAACATTCTTCAAAATATCTTCTATAGTCCACAGAAGAAAAATCGGATCGGAACGACTTGAATGTGAGTAAATGATGACAGAACTTTAACTTTGGGATAAACTGTCCCTTTAGCTTGCCTAAAAATTAAAAATCTGTCATCATTTACTCACCTTCATGTCGTTCCACACCTGTAAACATTTCTTTCTTTCGCAAAAGCAGGATATAAAAAATGCTGGCAAACAAGCATTCCCGGTTCCCATTGACTTCCATTGTATTTCCATAGAATGGAAGTCAATGGGAACCAAGACTGTTTGATTCCCAACGTTCTTCAAAATATCTTCTTTTATGTTTCAGAGGAGAAATGAAGCCATACAAGTTCGGAACGACATGAATGAGAGTAAATGATGGCAGAATTTTATTTTTGGGGCAAACTATCCCTTCAAAGAGTCAGTTTGCCCAAAAATGAAAACGGTGTCATTATTCACTTACCTTCATGTCGTTCCACACCTGTATTGAATTTCTTTTTTCTGCAGAACACACACACACACACACAATAAAAGCATAAAATAGCTGGAAATGAAACGTTGGTCATTAAAACGTTTTGGTACCCACTGACCTCCATAGTCAATACGTTCATGAAAATACTTGTTTACCAACGTTCTTCAAAATATCTGCTTGAATGTTCCACAGAAGAAAGTGAGTCAAACAGATTTGGAAAGACATGAAGATGAGTAAATGATGACAGAATTAAAATTTTGGGGAAGTTTCCCAAAAACGAAAATTGTGCCATTATTCACTTATCTTCATGTCGTTCCACACCTGTATGAATTCCTTCTTTTTGGCAGAACACACACGCAAAAAAAGCATAAAACTAAATTAAAAGTTTTGGTACGCATTGACTTCCACAGTATTTTCATAAAGTCAACAGGAACTGAAAATGTGTTAGCAACGTTCTTCAAAAATATCTGCTTGCATGTTCATACATTGCGTGTATGAAGAAAATAATTCATACAGGTTTGGAACGCCATGAAAGTGAGTAAATCATTTCATTTTCATCTGAACTGTCCCTTTAAGACGTCCGCTTGTGTTTATGGGTGTGTGTGTGTGTGTGTGTGTGTGTGTGAGTGCGTCATACGATACACACAACGCAACACGCTTCTGTGTCATATGTGCTCTTCGGTTAATGATACAAAACAATAAAAAAGATCCCAAAGGAACACCAGGATGATCTCTTCCCTTTGACATCTCCGACTTCCTCTCTCTCTCCCGACTCACTGCGAGCTCGCTCGCTCCAGCACGCGCAAGTCATAGTTCTTTTTGGTGGCGCGCAGTTTGAACAAACTCCCGCCGCTGTTGTTGAGTTTGAAGGAGGCGCTCTGGGCCGCCATTGTGTTGGGGAACACAGCCACCACGGTGTAGAGGTTAGCGGGGTCCCTGGCGTCTCCCCGTCCGCCGCCGGGGCCCCGGGGACACTGAGGGTCCTTCAGCCACTGGATCTTGGCGCCGCAGAGCGAGAGCTGGTTGAAGAGCTTATCGGCCTCCGGACGAGAAATGCCCTCGGGGAGGTCGGTCACCTCCAGCACCCGACTCACCACTAGAGGGAGACACGCAGAGATCACACTAGAGTTAAAGGGTTAGTTCACCCAAAAATAAAAATTCTGTCATTAATTACTCTGTCCTCACGTCGTTCCAAACCCGTAAGACCTTCGTTCATCTTCAGAACACAAATTAAGATATTTTTGATGAGCTCTCTGATCTTCATAGACAGCAAGAATCCTAACACGATCAACGCACAGAAACATAGCAAGGACATCGTTAAAATAATCCGTGTGACATCAGGGGTTCAACCGTAATTTTACGAAGCAACGAGAATACTTTTTGTGTGCAAAGAAAACAATAATAACAATTCATTCAACAATTCTTCTCCCAGAGTTGCCGTCTTCCATGCTGAACGTAAACAACGCTGATTACATTCTGGGGTACTCTTTGCACACAAAAAGTATTCTCGCTGCTTCGTAAAATTACGGTTGAACCCCTGATGTCACACGGACTATTTTAACGATGTCCTTGCTATGTTTCTGTGCGTTGATCGTGTTAGGATCCTTGCTGTCTATGAAGATCAGAGAGCTCTCGGAGTTCATCAGAAATATCTTAATTTGTGTTCTGAAGATGAACGAAAGTCTTACAGGTTTGGAACGACACGAGGATGAGTACTTAATGACAGAACTTTCATTTTTGGGTGAACTAAGCCTTTAACACCACAGTTTATCATGGGTAGAATTAGTGCTGGGTGATATGAACAAAAATTTATATCACGGTATTTTTCAAAATTATACCGGTTTCACGGTACATGACGGTATGTTTTGGTTCTTACCGCTTTGTGTTAAACCACTCTCCCTCGAGGAACCTTTACATATGTTATAAACACGCTATATATTGTTAACACGCTCCAAAGCGCCACCCAGTGCATTTAGTTATAACTGCTTAGGATTTATCATGGATTCCCTGCATTTACGGCCAGCAAATCAACACATAGTAAAATTCGAATAGTGTTCTTATTGTTCGAATAATAATTACAGACCGAATGTTCGATTATTCGTGCACACCCCTACTTTAAATGAGCAGAAAGACTCGGGTCAGGAGTTTGTGTTTGGTCTCTTACCCACGTCAGTAGTGCCCAGGTCTGTAGAGGCAGATTTGAGCGTTTGTCTTTTCCCCCGCGCTCCGTGCTTCATCACTCCCTGACTCTGAGAAACACACAGACACACTGTGAACAACTACAGATGGAGAGATGGAGATACATGAGGAATCATGGATCAGACAGTGGCTCAATGTTCTTGCACATAGAATTAACTATGAAACGGTAGTGCTTTGAAAAACTAGTAGTGCCACTCCTTCTCGTTTGCTTAATATCACACTTTATGAAAATAACATTTTGAATTTATAACCTTAGTGACAAGAATATTACAAAAAAAAAAATACTAGTCTGAATTAGGGCTGGGCGATATATATAAAAAAAATTATATCTAGATATTGTAAATTTTTTACGATATTTGATATATATCTCGATATGTTTGCATTTGCTTTTAAATAATACAAAAACAATTTATTTTGCCCCCATTAAAAAAAACAACAAAAACTATTTAGATAGAAGTTATTGTTACAAAGTAAATACAAAATGTTTAGTGCAAATTTAAGCAGTTAAAAAAATCTATACCAAGTGATCAAGCTTTGCATTAAATGAATACATGCATATGTAACTGAAGTAACGCAAAACAAGTACAGAAAGTGCATTCTGTCAACTTTTTTGGTGCATGCAATTCACAATTTACACTGTGCAACTGGGGGAAATAATTAAACTGGGATAAGTATTTTTTACAAGTGTGTTTCTACACACACACACTCTCACACACGCACGTTCTCACACACGCATGCTCACACACGCACACACACACGCTCACACACACACACACACACACACACACACACACACGCTCACACGCTCACACGCTCACACACTCACGCGCACACACAGGGCTGTACCTGATGGGAGCTGTAGGAGGACTGGTTGTGGTTGTGCATGATGGGAGGAGGAGACCGCCCGCACACACACACGCGCCCACGCTCACACACACACACACACACACACACACACACACACACACACACACACACACACACGGTCACCGTGGGTCCAGAGCTCATCATGATGTCATGAGTGAGTTTGAAGACTAGATATAAGCTGGTATTTTGAATCATAAGAAAACCAGGAAAACAATCCAACAATGAATCCGGTCCAGGTGAATCTCAAACAGCAAAGCTTCCTATTGGTTGTCACATAGCTCTATTTCTATGGCACATTACAAGCAGGACAGCTTCACACCAGATAACATTCAGTATAGCCACTATTAATAAGACACACATAAATATATACGGTGTATATATATATATATATATATATATATATGTATGTTTATTATAATATATTAGAACAAAATATAATGAAAAATGTATTTAAAAAAAATTTAATTAAAAAAAATCAACAAGTTAGGATATATATATGTGTGTGTGTGTGTGTGTGTGTGTGTGTGAGAGAGTAAATGTCCCCACAAGGATAGTAAAACCTGAAATTTTTGACATTGTGGGAAAAAACGAGGGAAAAAATTTATTAAAAATAGTAAATGTTGTTTATCTGAAAGTGTAACGATGCAAACAAGTTTTCTGTAAGGGGTAGGTTTAGGGTTAGGGTCATAGGCGGAGTTTAGGGCACTGCCCCCCCCCCAGACAAGAGCCAATAATCATTTTGTTTAAACCATTACGCCTATGGAGAGTCCCCATAAAACATGGTGTGTGTGTGTGTGTGTGTGAATGAATGATGCATTTATATAGCGCTTTATCGTGTATTGTTGTACACCCAAAAGTGCTTTACAATCATGGGGGGGGGGGTCTCTCCTCAACCTCCACCAGTGTGCAGCATCCACTTGGATGATATTAAATGAAGTAAATGTGTGTGTGTGTACCTTGTGCTGGCCCGCCGGGCCGAGGAAACTGTGAGATGAGAGGCAGCGGGCCGAGACCCGGACAACCCAAAAGCGCTTTACAATCATGGGGGGGGGGGTCTCTCCTCAACCTCCACCAGTGTGCAGCATCCACTTGGATGATATTAAATGAAGTAAATGTGTGTGTGTGTACCTTGTGCTGGCCCGCCGGGCCGAGGAAACTGTGAGATGAGAGGCAGCGGGCCGAGACCCGGACACACGGTGCCAGACGGAGAGGGAGCCGGAGACTGTGTGGGAGACGCCAGCGGACTGCTGAGCTGAGTGCTGACCTACACACACACACACACACACACACACACACACGATGCTGAGTCTGAGTCTCCATGATGGAGCAAAAGCATTTGCAGCTGTAGCCAGCTATAATGCGTGTACCATTTAAGCAAGTCCAAAAAAAAAACTAAAAAGTGCATTTAGAATATTCATCTAATTTAAAATATAAATCGACATTCGAATGTAAAAACCTTTAGGTGTGCGTCAGGCAGCTTATCAGTGGCGCACGAGATGACGATGTAAGTGTCGTTGCATTTTAATGCTTTTTTTAACCTATCCAGTTGAAGCCACTAGATGGCGCTGCTGCGTTGTTCATTCAAAATATTGCGGAAAAAGAGAACATCAATGCGGAGATGTTGTTGTTTACATCAAACCTGAAACCAAGCCGTTCACACAGAACGCATATTTATCACATTTTCTAGAGGGACATCTATCAGCGTTGCACTCGCGTCTCGCACAAAAGAGCCGCATGTTTAGAAAGCCATGTAATATTAATGTAAGTTAAACTTTTAAAAAACACGTCTCAAGACTTTATGGCGGTTTTTCACCATCCCACTGCATCTTATGTTTTTAAATAAAAAAGTATTATTTGTGATTGTTTTTCTGTCCTTTGTATTAAACTATGCATACATACATGATGCAGTTTTGTTTCTAATTGTTTAAGCAACTTAATTAATTATATATGTGGTTTATAAACATTATTTTAAACATTATGCACTTTTTTCAAAGATAGTCATGTTATTTTATTGCTTTGAATAAACGTGCATTAGTAATATTTTGCTCGATGCGCCCTCTTGTGGCCTCAGGAGAGAAGCCAAAAGCTTTTTTCCCCCCTAACTGAAATTATGCCTTTTAAATTCGAATATTGATAATATTTCAATACAAAATTCAAATGTAGTTTTTCCTAGTGCCGTTACCTGCGGCTCGGGGTTGCTGGGTCTCTGCTCCATGCTGTAGTACTTGCAGGGGTTCCACTGCACCAGAGGAGGATTCTGGGTCGGCTGCGGTCCGTTCGGGACGCTGAGCTGCATTACCATCACACCAGGACCAGGAGGAGGAACCCCTACAACACAGCCACATCAACGGGTCAGTCACTCCCAATACAAAATAAACCAGACTGAGAGATATAATAACTAATGCAACCTACAGCTCAATGAGTTAAATACTGGTAAGTCGGGACGCTGAGCTGCATTACCATCACACCAGGACCAGGAGGAGGAACCCCTACAACACAGCCACATCAACGGGTCAGTCACTCCCAATACAAAATAAACCAGACTGAGAGATATGATAACTAATGCAACCTACAGCTCAATGAGTTAAATACTGGTAAGTTTATTGGGCTGATACTGCAGATATTTACTGATGCACGACGGGTAAATCATGTGCAAATTGTATTTTATATAACTGTTTATATGCATCATAACCGATCATGGTATTCAGTATTATTTTAGTATTGAATATAGTATTAGTATAGTATTTTATATAGTGCTGTCAAACGATTAATCGCATCCAAAATAAGTTTTTGTTTACATAATATATGTATGTGTACTGTGTTTATTTATTATGCATATATAAATACACACACACACACATTCAGTATATATAGAAAATATTTACATGTATATACATTTATATAATATATAAATATATGAACATAACATTTTCTTAAATATATACATTCATGTGTTTGTATTTATATATACACATAATAAATATACACAGTACACACATATGTAAACGAAAACTTTTGTTTTGTATGCGATTAGCACAAATTTTATACTATTAGAGTATTTATAAATTTATTTATTTTTATTTGTATTTAACTTAAGTTTTTTTTTAATTTAGTTTTAGCTTTACTTAAACACATTTAACTTCGTTGCCAATGCAATATGTATGTATATACATATATATATCAGCTGTAGTTAACAGTAGCAAGGCTGTAGCTGCTGTGGGTTGTGTGTGTTGAACCTGAATACTGCTGTTGCATTGGCTGTGGGCTGCAGGGTGACGCAGACTGGGTCATCTGGTACTGATCTGAACTGGGAGGCTGCAAGTAACCCACAGATGGACTGAAACACACAAAAGCACACGGTTAAACAGAACTTAGCATAAAAACAACAACACAACATCAAAACATATATTTACACTTGCCACTCTATATCAGAGTTTTGCTTCAACCCTAATCAAACACACCTGAACAAGCTAATCAAGGTCTGAAGTGTTACTAGAAAGCTACAGGCAGGTGAGTTTTAATTAGGGTTGGAGCTGTACTCTGCAGGGTTGCGGCTGAGTTCGCCACCGCTGCTCTATATGTTTCTCCATTGTAGTTAATGCACATTTTCTTGCTGAATAAAACAATTATGCACCTCAATTAAGAGCATAAGTTTTTATGCGCACTTTAAGATTTTATGTGCATCTTGCACACAAAAAAAATGCAATACCCCACAATACTCGAAGCAATACATGGATAGAAACACAGCTATTGAAGCTACTTAGGAGATTTCAAATCATATTACTAATAATATCTTTAAATCATGTATTTAAAGTAGAACTTAGCATAAACACAACATCAAAACATGCATTTACACTAAATATAAAACATTAATAAAACAAACAAAAACACGTGTCACTATGCGTTTCTCTATAGTAGTTTATGCATGTTTTCTCATCTCAAGTTTTTATGCACATCTTGACATTTCCATTCAGAGTTTTTTAAAGCAGCATCTCAAAATTCACAAAAAAAAAACGTGGATGGAAACATAGCTATTGAAGCTACTTGAAGGAGATATTTCTAATAACAGATTAAATAATGTATTTAAATAATCAGAGCAGAATTAGCACAAAAACAATAATACAGCATATAACTAATACGTTTTGTGTCAAGTTAGAGTCGATACTCAGTTGCATACAGTAGTAAAACTGCACATTCTTCCAGCACTTCTGACATTATCTGACAGTAAACACGTGACGCGCGTGCTGAGATATTAGCGTGTGTGTACCTTGTGCTGTTCTGTTGTGTGGGCGTCAGTACGCTGTAGTAGACGGGCATGGGTGCCGCGGTCGGCATGGCTCCCTGTACAGACTGACTGGCGGGAACCATGACGGGCTGCTGGTACTGCTGCTGCACCACAGACTGACTCTCATTAGCTACAGGCACCTGCAGCACAGAAGGAGCGGTTAGTCACTCACACACACGTGCACACAAACACACTCGCTCACTCGCTGACTCGCTCTCTCTCTCTCACTCACTCTTACACTCACAGTCGCAGACTCACTCACTCACACACTCGCACACACACACACACACACACAAACACTCACTCTCTCTCTCACGCTCACTCTCTCTCTCTCACTCACTCTTACACTCACAGTCGCAGACTCACTCACACACTCGCACAAACACACTCTCTCTCTCTCTCACACTCACTCACTCACTCTCTCTCTCTCTCTCTCTCTCTCTCTCACTCTCACACTCACACACTCGCACACTCAGAAGGAGCGGTTAGTCACTCACACACACGTGCACACAAACACACTCGCTCACTCGCTGACTCGCTCTCTCTCTCTCACTCACTCTTACACTCACAGTCGCAGACTCACTCACTCACACACTCGCACACACACACACACACACACAAACACTCACTCTCTCTCTCACGCTCACTCTCTCTCTCTCACTCACTCTTACACTCACAGTCGCAGACTCACTCACACACTCGCACAAACACACTCTCTCTCTCTCTCACACTCACTCACTCACTCTCTCTCTCTCTCTCTCTCTCTCTCTCACTCTTACACTCACACAGTCGCAGACTCACTCACTCACTCGCACACACACACACTCACTCACTCACTCGCACACACACTCACTCACTCACTCACTCATTCACTCACTCACTCACACACACACACACACACACCTGATAGGAGGGCATGGGTGGGTACTGGACCATCATGCCCGGCATCTGTCCGTTCATGGCCGTGCGCTGCGTGTTCATCATACTGGCGCTCTGAGACTGCTGGACTCCCATCATGCTCTGGTACGCAGGCTGCTGATTGGTCATCATGGGCTGGAGAGGAGCTAATCATGCAATACAAAAGCACATCAAACTTCAACCGCTCATCGTGAGGGAGCCGTTCAGAGCTTTAATAGTCAGTTTAATATGAGACATCAATATAAGAGAGCATAAAAATGACAGTCAGCAGAGGCAGACGCACACAGAAGTATGCTTCCTCCACGTAAGAAAGAAAAAGCATGCTTTGGTAAATCAAAATAATTACTTTATTTCACAAAGTCAAAGTTAAGACAAAAAAAAGATTTTTTAATTTCAGAATTGACTCAGTAATTTCATAAAATTATGCAAATTTGTTATTGAGATTAAATTTTGTTATTGACCAAATACTTATTTTCCACCATAATTTGCAAATAAATTCTTTAAAAATCCTACAATGTGATTTTCTGGATGTTTTTTTCTCATTTTGTCTCTCATAGTTGAGGTATACCTATGATGAAAATTACAGGCCTCTCTCATCTTTTTAAGTGGGAGAACTTGCACAATTGGTGGCTGACTAAATACTTTTTTATAGATTTTATTGTGTCATAATTATGACCTAACGTCATAATTTTGACTTTTCCCCATAATGACTTCACCTAATAATTATTACTTACATAATTTTTTTATTTCTATATTTTACTAATATTTTATATTTAAATTTGATCATTCTGACTATCATTTTGACTTTAGTTTTATAATTTTGACTTTGTAAACTCAATTCCGATTTGTCAAATTCAACTTTTTCCCCTCATAATTATGAGTTAAATGTTGAAATTATGACAAGTCAAAATTGACATCCTCACATCTCATTATGACGCAGTATGGCAATTATGACTTTTCCTCTCTTTTTTTTCCTTTTTCTTTTTCGCTCATATTTCTGATATTTTTTAAATGTCAAAATCATGATTTATGAAAGCTTCCATGCATGACTCATTCGCTTGCTTTACAGGGAGGATAAAATGATGCTGTCTTGGAGCAGAGGAACAGGAAGTGATGTCACACTGACCGGAGGGCTGCGCCGGCGGGGGCAGCGGCTGAGAGCGCTGTGTGGGGTATGACACCTGGTGAGAGATGGAGCGGAACTGCTGGCCTGAATTCGGATACTGTCCTCCGGTGGAATAATACTGAACCTGGATCTGAGAGAGAGAGAGAGAGAGAGAGAGAGAGAGACAGCGAGAGAGAGAGAGAGAGAGTGAGAGAGTGATGATGACAACACACACTGCCCATCATTACCTCTGATACCACCCACACACACACACACACACACACACACACACACACACACACACACACACACACACACACACACACACACACACACACACACACACACACTCTTTCCTACTGCATTGCGATTACAATCACAACATAAGAGCTGCATATTTCACGAGATTCGAACAAATACAACCAAATTGTATGGCATTACCAAACGCAGAAAAATCAAGTCTCATTCTAGGGAAAAACTCCAGCATGATTGCAACAGCAGCAAAATATGTATCAGCCTGTCACAAACTAAGAGAGTCAGCCAGTGGACAAAACTAAACATATATATGTGTAATTATCTACTTAATGAATTACAGATCTATTCTTGTTTTATGTATTATATAATAATTATTTGTTCATGCAATAGTCAATGCTTTGGCAATACTGTGCAAGTCATGCCAATAAAGCTCACTTGAAACAAATTGAATGAATACACACACACACACACACACACACACACACACACACACACACACACACACACACACACACACACACACACACACACACACACACACACACACACACACACAGACTGCAAC
>NW_015505812.1:397453-398299 GCF_001515645.1 Sinocyclocheilus grahami
CACACACACACACACACACACACACACACACACACACACACACACACACACACACACACACACACACACACACAGAGTCTTGAGTATTATGTGCTGCTCATATTACAAAGACGCTCTGATGGAATATAAAGACTATGATTTACTGTTTATTATAGCGGTGCGCGCAAGGACCAAAATCTAATATCACTGTATGAGTCATTTATTAATTATATCACAATGTATCACATATACTTATATCACATCTACTGAAAATAGCAGAGATTGATTCTTAGGTTTTAAGAATCGATATCAGTTCATCAAAATGATAATTGCTAAAAATGTATGTCTGAATCTGTACAAATAAAATCGAATTTTGTACTTAAATATTATCAATATTCAAATTATATTAGAATTTAAAAGGCATAATTTCAGTTAGGGGGGAAAAAAGCTTTTGGCTTCTCTCCTGAGGCCACAAGAGGGCGCATCGAGCAAAATATTACTAATGCACGTTTATTCAAAGCAATAAAATAACACGACTATCTTTGAAAAAAAGTGCATAATGTTTAAAATAATGTTTATAAACCATATATAATTAATTAAGTTGCTTAAACAATTAGAAACAAAACTGCATCATGTATGTAAGCATAGTTTAATACAAAGGACCGAAAAACAATCACAAATAGTACTTTTTTATTTAAAAACACAAGATGCAGTGGGATGGTGAAAAACCGCCATAAAGTTTTGAGACGTGTTTTTAAAAGTTGAACTTACATTAATATTACATGGCTTTCTAGTTTGTAGAGAGATGCGCTGACGCAGGTTCACACATACACACACACACACACACACTCACTCACTCACTCACTC
>NW_015505812.1:398511-400945 GCF_001515645.1 Sinocyclocheilus grahami
ATACACACACACACACACACACACACACACACACAAACACCCAGACACACACACACTCACTCACTCACTCACACACATACACACACTCACACTCACACTCACACTCTTCGCTCTCCCTATCTCTCGATCGAATAATTCATTCAAGTAGCTAAATGTTATAATTAATTATTCAAATAAACGTGATCTTACCACACTATTTAATCTGTCTGATCTGAAGCGGGCAGAATGCAGAGTTAACGAGTCGCAGCTTCGCGTCAGTCTTCCCTTCACGTCGTGCATTAAAATAGTTTAAAGCCGTGTATTCGCTCTTTAGCAGCAGTTTTTACAGCAATATTTAAATGACACCCTGGTCATTCTTGGTGTACCCAAAATGGTCCCACACTATCGTCTTCAGGCACTTCTCTGGTGGAAATAAAGGATCGCCGTTTGGTTCCTCTGTCATAGTTAATCTAGTGTGTGTAGTAGCCTCCGTGTCTCTGATAAGCACAGCATTTTAAGATGGTGCACCGCTAGCGTAACTTTGTTTTCGTTTTGCCCACGTTGCAACTGTTCCGTTGTGTGCAACAGAAACACTCGGTGTAGCGGAGGCTTTACGATTAATTAACCGGGACATTTTAAAGCGCGGTTAATTGAGAAACCGGTTAATCGCTGCATCCCTAATCTCCACATTGATGTTCTCTTTTTCCGCAATATTTTTGAATGAACAATGCAGCAGCGCCATCTAGTGGCTTCAACTGGAAAGGTTAAAAAAAAGCATTAAAATGCAACGACACTTACATCGTCATCGCATCTCGTGTCCGCTGATAAGCTGCCTGACGCACACCTAAACGTTTTTGCATTCGATTTATATTTTAAATTCGACGAATATTCGAAACTCACTTTTTTTTTTTGACAGCCCTAGTAGTTTTACATTATTACAGTTTCTGCAAATGTATCTAATATAATATAAATGCTTCTCCCGATTCTTATCAGCCGTTCGGTGTACAGCGCAGCAGAAACTGTGATTCACAAACACATTCCTTCACAACAATCACACTCGGCATCTTCTCACACTTCCTTTTCTAACTAAAGTTTTCCATCACTGCTGTGACAACTTCCTGTTTCCTCTTCAGAGAGCGAAAGAGAGTCTGCTAATATTTTAGACTGGAAATTACAGCTTTTCACCTCGGGATTGGAGCTGAAGGCATTTAGCAGACGATGATGAAGCAACACAAACATGATTCAGAGCTACAGGATGGAGTTAATGTTGGTTACTGTATACTGCACAGTATTTGTAAAATACACACCATTCAGAAGTTTGGGGTGGGTAAGATTTTTATGTTTCTGAAAGAAGTCTCTTTTGCTCACCAAGGCTGCTGCATTTATTTGATCAAAAATACAGTAAAAAATTGTGAAATATTATTACAATGTAAAAAACTGATTTTCTATTGTAATATGTTAAAATGTATGGAAGCCCATTTCTGCCACAGAATGAATGAATGAAATTGTGACAATTATCTCACAATTCAGACTTTTTGCAATTCTGAGAAAAAAGTCAGAATTGTGAGATATAAACTCAAGATTCTGAATTATTATTATTATTATTTTTATCAGAATTCTGAGTTGACATCTTGCAATAGTTTTTTTTCCTTCTTTCTGCCATGGAATAAAAATAAAACTGGTAATTGCAATATTTTATTTCACAAGACAGACTTTCTAGACAGAATTGTGCATTATAAACTCACAACTGCACGCAATTCTGACTTTACATCTTGCAAAATTATTAGTTTTTTTTCCTACCACGGAACGAAAAACATAAAACAGGTCATTTTTATCTCACAATTCTGACTTTTATTCTCAGAAAAGTTTATACCTCGCAATTCTGAGTTTTATATATCACAGAATTGAAAGAAAAAAAGTCAGAATTGTGATAAGAACCACAATAAAATAATTTTTTTATTCCATGACAGAAACCGGCTTCCATAAAAAAAAAAAATTATTTCTGTGATGCGCAGCTGTATTTTCAGCATCATTCCTCCAGTCTTCAGTGTCACATGATCTTCAGAAATCAGTATAATATGCTGATCTGCTGCTCAAGAAACATTTCTGATTATTATCAATGTTGAAAACAGTCGTGCTGCACAATATTTTTGTGGAAATATTTTTGTGTTTTATTTTTCAGGATTCACAGACGAATAGAAAGTTCAAAAGAACAGCATTTATTTGAAATAGAAATAATTTGTAACATTATAAATGTCTTTACTGTAGCTTTTGATCAAATTAATGTGTCCTTATTGAATGAAAGTGTTAGTGTGAGTGTGTGTGTGTGTTAGTGTGTGTGTGTGAGAGAGAGAGAGAGAGAGAGAGAGAGAGAGAGAGAGCGTGAGCGTGAGTGAGTGAGTATAAGAGATTGTGTGTGTGTGTGTGTGTGTGTGTGTGTGTGTGTGTGTGTGTG
>NW_015505812.1:402291-412121 GCF_001515645.1 Sinocyclocheilus grahami
AGAGTGAGTGAGTGTGAGAGAGAGTGTGTGTGTGTGTGTGTGTGTGTGTGTGTGTGTGTGTGTGTGTGTGTGCGTGCGAGTGTGTACATTAGTGTGTATGTGTGAGTGTATGTGTGCACGAGTATGTGTGTGTGTATGTGTGTGTGTGTGTGTGTGTGTGTGTACCTGCTGTGGTGGAGGCTGCATGTATCCCTGCGCGGGCGGAGCTGTCTGTAGGATGGGTTGTGTTGGTGGAGGCGGTGGTGGAGGAGGATGCGGGTGTGGAGCAGCGGGCTGGTATCCAGAGGGTGGCGGGGGCAAGATGTAGCTGGGCTGCGGTGGAGGATGCTGGGATAGTACGGCGGGTGGAGGCTGGTATAGGCTGGGTGGCTCAGGTGCCTCGCTGGAGCTCTGACGGCTGAGAGACATCTGCCCAAAACCTGGAGTCAACTCCTCTCCCTGAACAGAGACAGAGAGAGATCACAGCATGAGCCGCTTCAAACCCTACTGAGCAACTTCACTGTCTACATAGGCAGCATCCTAGCAGTTATGGAGCTGCATAAGTGACTGGTCTGCAATCATGCACAGAGATGCACAGCAATTTTACAATTTTCAATGAGCTTGACAATGCATTCTGGGATGGCCTAACCTACTGAAGATATACTAAATACATATGTAACAAAAACAAAACAGTTATAAAATTAAATAATACAAAAATTAATAAAATAATTAAAAAAATAAAAATAAAATACAATAAAATGAAAAGTTCATCCACCTAGAATAGCTGTACTAGGACAAAAAAAAAAAAAAACGAATATAAAACGCATAGATAATAATATTAATTACAAAATTAAAAAAAAGAGATCCACCTAGAGTAGATGAATCAGGACATGAAATAATGTAAATATAAAATACAATATGACAAAATACAATATAAAATGCAATAAAAAAAAGCATAAAATAAATAATGAATAAACTAAACTAAATTAAAATAAAACTCATCCACGTAGAATAGTAGTACGAGGACAATTCAAAACCTTTACATCTGAAATAACACATTTTGGTACAGAACAATTAATACATGCTCATCGACAAAAATATAATGTGCTTATTTCTGCTCAGCACACACACAAAAAAAAGACTACTTAATACAATTATACTAAATACATATGTAACAAAAACAAAACAGTTATAAAATTAAATACAAAAATTAATAAAATAATTTAAAAAATAAAAATAAAATACAATAAAAAAGTTCATCCACCTAGAATAGCTGTACTAGGGAAAAAAAAAAAAAAAAACGAATATAAAATGCATAGATAATAATATTAATTACAAAATTAAAAAAAAGAGATCCACCTAGAGTAGATGAATCAGGACATGAAATAATGTAAATATAAAATACAATATGACAAAATACAATATAAAATGCAATAAAAAAAAATCAGTCCAGCATTTAAATGCAGCTGTCACTCCTGAAACTTGCCGTGTGTACGTGGCCAATCTGTACTAAATAAGAAATAGCATTAATTGCCCAGCCCTAATATATATATATACATATACACACACACACACACACACACAAAAATGAAAAATATAGTTTCCAAATGAAAATAATTATCTCCTAAATGATCAATTTAGAATTTGCAATTTACCAAAGAAATTTGTGCGTGTATTATCACGATCAATCATTTTCTTAAAGGACTTTGTGTTTGGGCTTTTGGGCTTGTTTTGGCTTTTTTCATTCATGTTTTTGTTTGTTTCGTTTTTCGTAATTTTCAAAAATGTATCTATTATATTTTAAACTGCTCAAACCTCTTTTTGACATGTTTTGATTGTTTTACGAAATGTTTGGATTGTAACGTGTGTTTGTGCATCTTATTTCACAACAAATGACACTGAATGATTTTTTTCAGACCTCAAGTAACATGATGTATTAAAATATTTTTAGGGCTAATTAATGCAAGTTTAAAGAGCAGTTAAGAGATCATGTTTAGTATGATAATGTGTGCATCTGATCGACAGTGACTCCAGGACTCACCTGAGGCAGCATGTGATTGTGCGCGCTGATGGCGTGCTGTGTGTGAGTGTGTGTGTGAGAGTGTGTGTGTGTGAGAGTCGGGGTCGGCAGCAGCGGCGGAGGGGCCGGTTGGCTCGGGGTCTGAGGGGCTCCGGAGGGGCAGTTCGGGGGACACGGCAGGAGCCCGCGGCTCTGCTGGAGCGGCTGAGCTGGGGTACAAACGTCCAGAGTGACTGTGGGAAGACCTGAGAGGACAGAAGAGCATTAATGTTCATGACACAATACAGAGCGAGAGATGATCCGACCACACACCAGCATGCATGATGCAGACCAGTTCACATGAATAAACAAAAGAAAACACTTGCAATTCAAATGCATTAATGCTAAATGCCATCACTAAAATCTATTGTATATACAGTGGGGAAAAAAGTATTTAGTCAGCCACCAATTGTGCAAGTTCTCCCACTTAAAAAGATGAGAGAGGCCTGTAATTTTCATCATAGGTATACCTCAACTATGAGAGACAAAATGAGAAAAAAAAATCCAGAAAATCACATTGTAGGATTTTTAAAGAATTAATTGGTAAATTCCTCGGTAAAATAAGTATTTGGTCACCTACAAACAAGCAAGATTTCTGGCTCTCACAGACCTGTAACTTCTTATTTAAGAGGCTCCTCTGTCCTCCACTCCTTACCTGTATTAATGGCATCTGTTTGAACTCATTATCAGTATAAAAGACACCTGTCCAAAACCTCAAACAGTCACACTCCAAACCCCACCATGGCCAAGACCAAAGAGCTATCAAAGGACACCAGAAACAAAATTGTAGACCTGCACCAGGCTGGGAAGACTGAATCTGCAATAGGTAAGCAGCTTGGTGTGAAGAAATCAACTGTGGGAGCAATTATTAGAAAATGGAAGACACACAAGACCACTGATAATCTCCCTCGATCTGGGGCTCCACGCAAGATCTCACCCCGTGGGGTCAAAATGATCACAAGAACTGTGAGCAAAAATCCCAGAACCACACGGAGGGACCTAGTGAATGACCTGCAGAGAGCTGGGACCAAAGTAACAAAGGCTACCATCAGTAACACACTGCGCCGCCAGGGACTCAAATCCTGCAGTGCCAGACGTGTCCCCCTGCTTAAGCCAGTACATGTCCAGGCCCGTCTGAAGTTTGCTAGAGAGCATTTGGATGATCCAGAAGAGAATTGGGAGAATGTATCTCCCTCGATCTGGGGCTCCATGCAAGATCTCACCCCGTGGGGTCAAAATTATCACAAGAACTGTGAGCAAAAATCCCAGAACCACACGGGGGGACCTAGTGAATGACCTGCAGAGAGCTGGGACCAAAGTAACAAAGGCTACCATCAGTAACACACTGCGCTGCCAGGGACTCAAATCCTGCAGTGCCAGATGTGTCCCCCTGCTTAAGCCAGTACATGTCCAGGCCTGTCTGAAGTTTGCTAGAGAGCATTTGGATGATCCAGAAGAGGATTGGGAGAATGTCATATGGTCAGATGAAACCAAAATATAACTTTTTGGTAAAAACTCAACTTGTCGTGTTTGGAGGAGAAAGAATGCTGAGTTGCATCCAAAGAACACCATACCTACTGTGAAGCATGGGGGTGGAAACATCATGCTTTGGGGCTGTTTTTCTGCAAAGGGACCAGGACGACTGATCCGTGTAAACTAAAGAATGAATGGGGCCATGTATCGTGAGATTTTGAGTGAAAACCTCCTTCCATCAGCAAGGGCATTGAAGATGAAATGTGGCTGGGTCTTTCAGCATGACAATGATCCCAAACACACCGCCCGGGCAACGAAGGAGTGGCTTCGTAAGAAGCATTTCAAGGTCCTGGAGTGGCCTAGCCAGTCTCCAGATCTCAACCCCCTAGAAAATCTTTGGAGGGAGTTGAAAATCTGTGTTGCCCAGCGACAGCCCCAAAACATTACTGCTCTAGAGGAGATCTGCATGGAGGAATGGGCCAAAATACCAGCAACAGTGTGTGAAAACCTTGTGAAGACTTACAGAAAACGTTTGACCTCTGTCATTGCCAACAAAGGGTATATAACAAAGTATTGAGATGAAATTTTGTTATTGACCAAATACTTATTTTCCACCATAATTTGCAAATAAATTCGTAAAAAATCCTACAATGTGATTTTCTGGATTTTTTTTCTCATTTTGTCTCTCATAGTTGAGGTATACCTATGATGAAAATTACAGGCCTCTCTCATCTTTTTAAGTGGGAGAACTTGCACAATTGGTGGCTGACTAAATACTGTTTTCCCCCACTGTACTATGATGTGTCTGACCTGAAATAGAGCAATAGACAACACATGATATAGAAGCATATAAAAATATCGAAATAAAAATATATTTTTAAAATGTAATTTAAAATGTCATCCCTGTTATTCATTTCCCTTCAAAAATAAGCAGTTCAAAGCATTTTGCAAAAGAAAAAAAAACAACTAACCGACCAACCAAACAAATAAATAAACACATATATATATATATATATATAAATAAATAAATTATATATAAATGTTAATATAAATTACTATATATTTTAAATATATATATATATACCTGGTAACTAAATAAATATTTTCCCCCTATTTTATTCCTGTTTTGGGATAGAATAAAATGAAATTAAATATTCTCCCAAGCAAGTTGTTTGGGAAGAAACATAGTTGGGAGTAGGGCTGGGACAATAAATCGATGCATCGCGAATCGAGAAATGATTCCGCATCGATTCTGAGATTTCCCGAAGGCATCGCAATTCTCTCTCGAATCGATTCTGAGCTTAGTTTTTAACAGCAGATGGCACTGCATGCTTTAGAAATAGCTGTATTCTGCTTGCTTCCAGTTCCTTAAACACGCACCATTTAAACCTAAAATAATCATTCATGAAGTTCGAAAAGGTTGAAGGGAATTACAAGGATGTTCACAGTGGGCTGTGTTTACGCTAATCTCGCATCATAAAAGCATAAAAGCAGATGTGCAAGTATAATTAACCCCTTACATGACTCAGCCGAACACACAAGCGCTCTTCTTCGTGAGCATTTGAGTGTGTGGTTAAAAACTAGCCTAGAGCGCCGTCTGCTGTTAAAAACTAAGCTTCCAGAGAGAATCACGATGCATTCTGAAAATCTCAGAATCGTTCCACGAAACGCGATGCATCGATTTACTGTCCCAGCCCTAGTTGGGAGAAATAAAATGAAATGAAAAAGAAAATAATAAAATTTCCCTCCCAAGCACGTTTCTTCAAAAACTATTATTGAGTAAAGTATGCCGTATACAAGATGTTTTGTTTTTCAAACTTGTAGCAGCAAAAAACTCTTTTGCGAAAACGCGTTAAGATGCAATGAGCAGCAGGATTTTGATCCTTTGCATCTGCATCTCTTGTTGTTCATGAGCATACTAAGATCACGGCTTTGATATGAGGGATTGCTACATTTTCAATGTATCAGCAAGGGTGTGTGTGTTACCTGTGCGGGAGCCCCTGGCGCTGCCCAGACTGTCTCCGCGTGTGAGGATGGAGATACCGCTGAAGCTGCTGGCTTTGGTGACCGGAGGTCTGAGCGTGCGGTTGGAGCTGTCAGAGTCTGTGCTGCTCCACGGACGCGGCTCCAGGCTCTTCATGTCGCTGTCGGTGCTGCTCTGGCGACTGCTGGAGGCCCGGCTGGAGCTTTCCCTGTTACCCCTGCGTGCGGGACGAGAACACACACACACAGAGCTGTGTGAAAACAGACACAGACACTCATTCTGACAATCCAAACACCAGAGGCGGACAGTAGTGAAGGATTGTTACTCTGCTTTAAAAGTAGGGCTGCACGATTAATCGAATGCAATTGTCGTGCGCATCTCGTCAGTAAAGCGGTTCTATGATCAGTAGTAAACCTCCATCATGTGCTTTCAGATGGAGCAGCATTTACTACACAGAGCCGTAGTTCACTGACAAGTAATGTAAAAAATAAAGCAGACTATATAATCGAGCGATAATGAAATCGAAGAAATCATTCTGCAATCGTGACAGCTGTTTGCGTAGCTTCTCAGTGAACTACGGCTCTGTGTAGTAAATGCTGCTCCATCTGAAAGCACCACATTTAATAACATGTTTTTACTCCAAACTCACTTCATAACGTCAGTCGAGTGTTTGAAATAAATCCTTCTGTGAGATGATGTGGCTTCTTACACAGAATAAGGCACGCAACATATTTCATAGTTTTCTAAGCAGTGATAAAGGCATTGCATTATTATATACTTCACTACAATGAAAATTATTCTAATAATTATAATAAGAACTCATATATTGTCATAGTCGTGTGCTTATTAGTCACGCTGAATCAATGAAAGCAGTTAAATCTTGTTTATTCAGCTACCGTTACAAGATTCGCATGACTATCACAGCTTTTGCCTAATCGCGATTTCATCGCGATTTATCGTGCAGCGCTATTTAAAAGCACATTTTTCAAGTGTCTGTACTTTATCAGTGTTTTTCTTTGGAAAACTTTTACTTCAGAACATTCCAAAGCATAACATTGTACTTTTTACTGCACATCATTTCATATTAAATATAATTTAATACTTAATTGCATTAGAAATCTAGTACTTTCTTACTTTTACTCAAGTAAAAGTAATTCAAAGTTTTACTTGAGTACAAGAAATTACTGCAATTTTAATGTTCTTAAGTATTAAAGGTAAAAAAACAACAACTTTTATTTATGAAATGCAGTAAAAAGTACAACATTGTGTTTCGGAATGTAGTGAAGTAAAGATTTTCCAAAGAAAACGCTCTGATAAAGTACAGATACTTTTTAGATTTACTTGAGTAAAGGAAAAATACTTCACTACTGTCCACCTCTGCACACACACACACACACACACACACAAACAAACATGCAGATCCATCACTGGAGCTCCACACAAACTCGGTTGCAAGATATCAGACACAAAGTGCTAACAATAAACACAAACCTGAACATTAAACGTACACGCGCATACAGACATACTCAAACATCAGACACACAATACAGACCTGGGCTGCACAGTACGGTCATATCCACCAAGCTTGCATTTAATGCAACAGCATGGAGTGGAGGAATGGTTTGCAGTGCTGCATGAGGATTTTCTAGTTTAAATACACATTTGAAAACTACTTAATTTAAACATTTGCTTGTGTAAATTATGGGTTTTATTTACCGTGCAGCCCTTCGACACACACACACACACACACAGGCCCATCACTGTTAAACTGATGCATACACACTCAGATCTGCGTAATGCGCTGCCCTCCTGCACAAGAGCAGCTGTCGAGAAAACCAATAATCAATCAATCAGTCAATGGTTCTGTGTATTTAACAGCTAAAGATACTCAAAACAGTTCCAGAGTTCAGTAAATCTTCATCAATAATGTTACATTACACTCATCAGCTCTCAAAAACACTGTTCAGAGACGCTTCACGCTGACAAACAAAAATTTAACCCGCAAAATGTTATCACCGTTATTACGCTTCATGTGCAATTTTACAAAACGCACTTCCTCAGAGACTGAATGTGAGATGAACAACAGATGTAACAGACTAAATTCAAATATTTTGTGCAAAGAGTGAAAAATATGTGTGCTAAAAATGCACATTAGCATAAGATGATTAAAATACCTGATCTGTAAAACCCATCCTGGTGATGCCAGATGACTTATTTCCTTACGGGAACTGGGACTGGAGATGACATTTACGTTCTAGAGTGCTCTTCCACATTTTGCACATAGAATACTAAAACTACTGGGAACAAACACACAGGTTTTCCCAGAAAAAGGAGATGAAACAAAGCATTTCATCAACAAATTAGATTTTACATCAGCAAAAAGATTCAATTAGATCCACTCCAACACAAAATTGCCAGACTAAAGCTAATAAAAAGAGTCTATTTAATTGGACGAGAGACCTCAGAGGCAAACCTAGACCTTATTTACAAATTACAAGTATTATAATATTTTCCCTTGCCTCCCTTCCTTCCTATCATGGAGTCAAAAACTACGAAAGTATGCTTCCACCGCATAATTGCAATTTTTATCTCACAATCTGGACATGTTTCCTTGCAATTCTGAGTTTTTCACAATTTTGACCTTTTTTTTTTTTTTTTTTTAGATTTGCTAGATGTAAACGCAGAAATCCGAGATGTAAACTCGAATTGCGAGCTGTTAACGCAGAAATGTGAGCTGTTAACGCAGAATTGCGAGCTGTTAACGCAGAAATGTGAGCTGTTAACGCAGAATTGCGAGCTGTTAACGCAGAATTGCGAGCTGTAAACGCAGAATTGCGAGCTGTAAACGCAGAATTGCGAGCTGTAAACGCAGAATTGCGAGCTGTAAACGCAGAATTGCGAGCTGTTAACGCAGAAATGTGAGCTGTTAACGCAGAATTGCGAGCTGTTAACGCAGAATTGCGAGCTGTTAACGCAGAATTGTGAGATGTAAACGCAGAATTGTGAGATGTAAACTCGAATTGCAAGTTGTTAACGCAGAATTGCGAGATGTAAACGCAGAAATGCGAGCTGTAAACGCAGAAATGCGAGCTGTAAACGCAGAATTGTGAGATGTAAACGCAGAATTCTGAGATGTAAACGCAGAAATGTGAGATGTAAACGCAGAATTGCGAGCTGTTACCGCAGAATTGTGAGCGGTTAACGCAGAATTGCGAGCTGTAAACAGAAATGTGAGCAGTAAACTGAAATTACGAGCTGTAAACGCAGAAAATTTTTCAGTGTACCAGTTTCTGTAATCAATCTTCTGATGCACAATGTGTTTGATCTCCTGCTTACGGGAATCACCAACAGAATGAAGTGTCTTCGGTCAGATGAACCAGTGAACATTTGAACACTGAACTAACACATGTCTGTAATGAACCCCAATCTACTGGGAAACCCAACAAACCCTGCAATCTGTGTGTATCTGTGGGGTGTGTGTGTGTGTAATTAATGAATGAGCTATTTTAAGCGGCAGCTGCACTGTTTATTTTAGAGCTGCGCTCACTGCAAACACACAACGCTCTGCTGCTCCATGACATTTGATTTCTTTCATCCACTCGCTCCCACATTTCTCTTCATAATCACAAGGATCTGGAATATGATGCAGTAACGTCACGCATTCAACACAGATGCAGAAAGACACTCCAAAAATGCGACACTATTGTTTAATGTATTACATGAGGAAACATCACACACACACACATTGGCATCAGTCACACTGTTGAAGCATGGCAAGCAACCAACAGATCCAGAACGTCCTGTTTTGTAACCATAGCGACTGGCAGGACTGGGCGGTATGATGGGATATAGAGACTGGCAGCAGATTCAGCTGTATTAGTGGGCAGGACAGCAATTTAGATGTGGAAGTGATAAAGAAACGCGGAATAGTGTGAATTTACAAGCAGGACGTTTTTATATACATTATATATGTGACCCTGGACCACAAAACCAGTCATATGGGTCAATTTTTTTAAATAAATAAGCTTTCCATTGATGTATGGTTTGTTAGGATAGCACAATATTTGGCCGAGATGCAACTATTTGAAAATCTGGAATCTGAGGGTGCAAAAAAATCTAAATATTGAGAAAATCATCTTTAAAGTTGTTCAAATGAAGTTGTTAGCAATGCATATTACTAATCAAAAAATAAGTTTTGATATATTTACGGTAGGACATTTACTAAATATCTTCATGGAACATGATCTTTACTTAATATCCTAATGATTTTTGGCATAAAAGAAAAATCTATAATTTTGACCCGTACAATGTATTGTTGGCTATTGCTACAAATAT
>NW_015505812.1:415151-417651 GCF_001515645.1 Sinocyclocheilus grahami
AACAGAATTGCGAGCTGTGAACAGAATTGCGAGCTGTTAACAGAATTGCGAGCTGTTAACAGAATTGCGAGCTGTGAACAGAATTGCGAGCTGTGAACAGAATTGCGAGCTGTTAACAGAATTGCGAGCTGTGAACAGAATTGCGAGCTGTTAACAGAATTGCGAGCTGTGAACAGAATTGCGAGCTGTGAACAGAATTGCGAGCTGTGAACAGAATTGCGAGATGTAAACAGAATTGCGAGATATAAACGTTATATAAATTTTTCAGTGTTCCAGTCATTGTAATCAATCTTCTGATGCACAATGTGTTTGATCTCCTGCTTACGGGAATCACCAACAGAATGAAGTGTCTTCGGTCAGATGAACCTGTGAACATTTGAACACTGAACTAACACATGTCTGTAATGAACCCCAATCTACTGGGAAACCCAACAAACCCTGCAATCTGTGTGTATCTGTGGGGTGTGTGTGTGTGTGTAATTAATGAATGAGCTATTTTAAGCGGCAGCTGCACTGTTTATTTTAGAGCTGCGCTCACTGCAAACACACAACGCTCTGCTGCTCCATGACATTTGATTTCTTTCATCCACTCGCTCCCACATTTCTCTTCATAATCACAAGGATCTGGAATATGATGCAGTAACGTCACGCATTCAACACAGATGCAGAAAGACACTCCAAAAATGCGACACTATTGTTTAATGTATTACATGAGGAAACATCACACACACACACATTGGCATCAGTCACACTGTTGAAGCATGGCAAGCAACCAACAGATCCAGAACGTCCTGTTTTGTAACCATAGCGACTGGCAGGACTGGGCGGTATGATGGGATATAGAGACTGGCAGCAGATTCAGCTGTATTAGTGGGCAGGACAGCAATTTAGATGTGGAAGTGATAAAGAAACGCGGAATAGTGTGAATTTACAAGCAGGACGTTTTTATATACATTATATATGTGACCCTGGACCACAAAACCAGTCATATGGGTCAATTTTTTTAAATAAATAATCTTTCCATTGATGTGTGGTTTGTTAGGATAGCACAATATTTGGCCGAGATGCAACTATTTGAAAATCTGGAATCTGAGGGTGCAAAAAAATCTAAATATTGAGAAAATCATCTTTAAAGTTGTTCAAATGAAGTTGTTAGCAATGCATATTACTAATCAAAAAATAAGTTTTGATATATTTACGGTAGGACATTTACTAAATATCTTCATGGAACATGATCTTTACTTAATATCCTAATGATTTTTGGCATAAAAGAAAAATCTATAATTTTGACCCGTACAATGTATTGTTGGCTATTGCTACAAATATCCCCCAGCGACTTAACACTGCTTTTGTGCTGCAGGGTCATATATCACAACCTGGGCTCTGAACCGGTTCAAGGAACGAAAACGAAAACCGGAAACAGAAACGAAATCAAATTTTATAGTTCTGAACAGAATTGAAAATTTGAAATGGCCATTAACCGGCTAATAACGTTATTTATTCCATTTAGAAATTTGCTGTCAACATCACAACCTGGGCTCTGAACCGGTTCAAGGAACGAAAACGAAAACCGGAAACAGAAACGAAATCAAATTTTATAGTTCCGAACAGAATCGAAAATTTGAAATGGCCATTAACCGGCTAATAACGTTATTTATTCCATTTAGAAATTTGCTGTCAACCAATAACGAATTAACTGGCAATGCACCGGCGTTAGAGTTTATCCGAGGATAGTGTAAAACTGCAGCGCTTCTGCGAACGGAGAAAACAGAATAAAACTATAAGCTTACATAAAAAGGAATATATAGGCATACACAAAATATATTTCACTTAAATCATTGACAGATTAACAAAACTAAAGCAAAAAGTGTGCTGAGTTACGGTTCATTGTGACGCGTTTCAAAGTTCTCGTAAAGGAAAGCAAGACGGCAGAAAGTAGTTTTCTTTATTTTGCAAAAGCTTGACAGTTTTGAATGATGTCTTGCTTCTAGCTGTATAACCAACCAGCGTTGGTATGATATCGCGCCGGCGCCTCACATGCACACAGACACAACATATTTTGCGACATTGCAGGCTGTTCATTATCAAAATAAAATACAGTTAAAGAAACAAATAAAAAGTTACACTGCTCCGTTGTACAATCTGTTGTGTTCAGCGAGCACCGCCTCACTGTGCTGATACAGCCGATGTAAAGGATGATGTTTTACGTCGATGAAAGTACAAAGCCTAGCCTATAATAAATTATATTTTAGCATTCAGATACGTCGCGAATATGGAAACATTTGGATTTGTGCCGAATGAGAGAGGTAGGCATCAGTTTCACCTTCAATTAATTTGTTTTTGGATTGACGTTTTTATAGCCTAAACGCATAGCCTAAACTTTAGAGGATTTGTTGTGGAGAGAAACTAACTGTGTTTATAATGTTTGTAAACATTTTGCTTTACCGGCATTTAAGCCTACATTATTTCTGAATGTAATAGGGCTAATAAAATGCTACGT
>NW_015505812.1:419944-423505 GCF_001515645.1 Sinocyclocheilus grahami
TGTGTGAGAAAGAGTGTGTGTGTGTGTGTGTGAGTGAGAGAGTGTGTGTGAGTGAGAGAGTGTGTGTGAGTGTGTGTGTGTGTGTGTGAGTGAGTGTGTGTGTATGTGAGTGAGTGTGTGTTTGTGTGTGTGAGAGAGAGAGAGCGTGAGCGTGTGTTTGTGAGAGCGTGAGCGTGTGTTTGTGAGAGCGTGAGCGTGTGTGAGTGAGTGAGTGAGTGAGTGAGTGTGTGTGTGTGTGAGTGTGTGTGTGAGAGAGAGAGAGAGAGAGAGAGAGTGTGTGTGTGTGTGTGTGTGTGTGTGTGGGGACCGACACATGAAAAGCACACTCATTCTACATCATTACAGTACTAAAGGAAGGACTGCTGTGATTCGGACAGATCATCATTGATCACGCATGTGCGTTTCAAGCTTTGCATTTGTTTTCGTGTGATGTATTCATCACTAATGTTCTGATGTAAACGTCTCACTGAGGTTACATTATCTACAGACAGATACATAGATGAAGGGTTTTTGACGAGAACGAGTTGTGCTAGCTGTGAAATCATCAATTAAAATGAGTTGAACATTAAATTGTTAATTCACAGCTTTTTAAATATATAAAAATAAAACAATAGAAATCTTATTAAAAACTGATATTTAAAATAGTTAGAGTTGAACGTTAAATTGTTACATTGTAAAACTGTATTCCAGCATTAAATACATCAGAGCTTTAAAAAATCATAGCCATAAATCTCTAATTTAAAAAACATTAAATTGTTAAATTATAAGTATTTTCTAGCATTCAGCTTTTTTGTAAAGATAATTTAATGAAATAAATAATAGAAATAGATATTGAAAACAGTTGTTACTTGATACTAATTGATACTTGAACATTAATATATGTTAAATTGTAACACTGTATTCCAGCATTAGTTAGATCAGCAATTCGCAAAAACTTAAAATAATAAAAATATTGATTTTCTCTAATATTTTGAATGCATAACGCAGCAACTGCGCATCTCGTGCTCCACATTCGATTGTACTATTTTTGCATTCAAATGCAAATGTTTATTTTAAATTCGACTAATATAAATTTTTTTACTCACAATCGCCTCATCACAGGCAGCACAGCACTCATGTGCGTGTGTGCTGTCTGCGTCACTCAGAGCACGTGCCTATCTCAAACATTTTTAATATCGTTCTCGAAGAAGGTGTACCGTCGATAAATATCGATACCGTGTTATCGCCCAGGCCGAGTCCCAGCCCTATTTTTTTGTATTTTTGAGCTTGACAGATGAACTACTAATTATTCAAAAACTCTTATGATGTTCCACAGACACCAGATAACAGCTTTTGTGTATCACTGAAACATGCATTTTCTGTAAAGCTGCTTTGAAGCAATCTGTATTACGACAGCCGCTATACAAATAAATAACTGAATTGAAATTTGACCAGAACGCTTGCATGCAAGCCTGTGTTCTTACTTCTCGTGCAAAGATGCGATCTCTGACGCGCTGGTACTCCTCCTCTCGCTCCTCGATGGACTTACTGCGCCGGCCGTCTTGCAGCGGTACCCGGATCTGAGACGCGAGACAATCAGATGCACGACCGAAATGTGATGCAAGAGTGAAACGGTGCGACTCACAAACCTGATTATCGTCTTTATCCATGCTGGCATCGTCTCGCTTCAGGATGAACTTCTTCTGGAAGTCCATGTTGCGCTCATCTTTAATGTGCTCAGAGAACCTCTGCTCGGGGCTGAAACACACAGAGTCTGATTACTTTAACAGACGATGCATCATTATCACTCCCATCATCCACCGCTGTCTTACATGCGTGTGTTGCTGGTCTTGTTGATAATGACCGCTTTGCCGGTTTGGTCCACGTTGTGATCCATGCCAAAGTAGGCAGCGACCCGATGCAGCAGCATGCGATGATATGAGGTCATTTGAGGAAACTTCTTATACTGATTACTGAAAAAACAGATGCAAAAACAACCTTAGTACAAAGAAACGACGACGCATTTATCACAGCAGCACCACCCTTCACCATAATAATAATAATAGAGAAAACTGAAATTAACTGTTTAATAAAAACTATCCTAAGTAATAGAGCAAAACACCCACACTACTGCAATACTCACAATCCACCAAAAGGGGGCAACAAATATCATCTACACCAGTGGTTCTCAATCGTTTTAGAGTGGCTTTAATGAACGAATCATTGAATCAATGACTTTCACGAACGATTCGTTCAAAGCCACTGATCCGTTCACGAAACACCGCTGTGTGTTGCATTTCTGCTGAACTATTATTTCAATACAAAATAGAGCAAATACTGACAATACTGTGAAGAACATCACTTAATTTTACCCTTTTGTTTGTTGAACGGTTGTATAAAATCAATGTCACATTTGCAATCGTGTCGATATTTGGATTTGCATTCTTGCTCGTACAATATTATTATCAACATTAAAAACAAGAACTCGCAAAAGGTATGTTTTGTATCAAGAGTTTGAATCTTAAATTGATCTCTATGCACCTTCTGTGCCAGGCTATTTGTTCTTCATGCTAGTAAGTGCTTAATCTATTAATATTTGCTGAGGCAGCAGCACGCATCCTATATGCACCCATATGCACGCTGCTTATGTGGAAAAGGATGCAGTCAGTTTGATTGGATGTCATTTTATTATTACTTTATTATTATTATATATTTAATAAAAAAAATTATATATATATATATATATATTATATTATTATATAAATAAAATGTACATAATATATCAATTTATTCATTATATATTATATATAATACATTTTAACAAATTTAAATTGTTACAACCATCTATTTACATGCATACATTTTTACAAATAATGAGACAATATATAGATATTATTACTATTATTATTTTATATTTAATTTAATTTTGACTTAATATAGATATTTTTAATATATTATATAATAATTATTATTATTATTATAATAATAATAACGTTTTTTTAACCAATTTAAATTTTTACAACCGCATCTATTTGGATACATAAAATTTAAATATTTTAAAGACTATATACATATACTTAAAACAAATACATAATTAATTGTTATTATTATATTTAAGTTCATATATATTTAATTTGTTTTAATTAATTAATAATAATAATACATTTTATTTATAGGCGTCTTTCTCAAGACTCAAGGACACCGCACAATAAAAACAAACAAGAAATACCATATACAAAGACGACAGAGTAAAGTAAATTAAATTAATTATGAATTATTATACAGACTTACTTCTCATCATTAATGAAATCCAGGATATCCTGTTCCAGCTTGAGCAGCATCATTCTGTCTCTAAAAGAGTAAAGGAGGATTTACAGGTAAAAGTGATGCAGAAGAACAGAAAAAACTAATCAAGTGGAAGCTGACGCTGCTTTCAGATTCACATACTTCACCACGTACTTTGATGATGATGATTCATCTGTAACTAGGGATGTAACGATATCAAAATCTCACGATATGATAATATCTCGATATGAAGTACACGGTACCATATTGATTGCACTATTAAAAAAAAGAATTGGG
>NW_015505812.1:424214-433069 GCF_001515645.1 Sinocyclocheilus grahami
TTGCATTTCTTCTGAACTATTATTTCATTACAAAATAGAGCAAATACTGACAATACTGTGAAGAACATCACTTAATTTTACCCTTTTGTTTGTTGAACGGTTGTATAAAATCAATGTCACATTTGCAATCGTGTCGATATTTGGATTTGCATTCTCGCTCGTACAATATTATTATCAACATTAAAAACAAGAACTCGCAAAATACTTCTCATCATTAATGAAATCCAGGATATCCTGTTCCAGCTTGAGCAGCATCATTCTGTCTCTAAAAGAGTAAAGGAGGATTTACAGGTAAAAGTGATGCAGAAGAACAGAAAAAACTAATCAAGTGGAAGCTGACGCTGCTTTCAGATTCACATACTTCACCACGTACTTTGATGATGATGATTCATCTGTAACTAGGGATGTAACGATATCAAAATCTCACGATATGATAATATCTCGATATGAAGTACACGGTACCATATTGATTGCACTATTAAAAAAAAGAATTGGGAAAAAAATGAAAATTTTGTACATTTTAAAATTAAATTATTATATCAAGTGCACTTTGAGTTCAAAATTAAGAGCTCCATCCCTTGTTCTTAACTTTGAGTCCCTTTAAAGAGGACTCAACCCTCTTTGTATTTGTGGTATACTGTCTCAGTCTAAATTACACTCACACTGGGGTTTTAGGAAGCCAAAATAATTAGAATATAATAATAATAATAATAACAACAATGACAGTAATAGCCATATATTCTAAAACAACTGCACTGTAAAATAAATTAAAATGAATATTTCATAGGTATATTATTTTTGCTTTACACTACAGTAGAGAAAATACAATACTTCTTTCCTAATTTCTACACTTGACAGAGATATTTTGAATTTGGACTGCATTTAAACCGCTAGCTGTCAGCTATTAATACTGCACTTTTACGCTTTTATTCTGGCGGAAATGGCAGTAGAGCTTTTATTTTGAAGGAAAACTCCAGCTTCAGTGAAAACAGGCTTACAAAAACTACAAATCTAGTGAAACGCTGTAATCATCTGCCGTGAAAATAAAGCATAACTGGTGTCTGTTGTGTTCCCAAACGTGCACTAAACTCACAGCACTTGAAATAAAGGAGTTGACGGCATTCATTCAGTGTGAACGAGTCGTTCTGAGACGCAGAAAACACCGGATAACGAGCTGATCGTCTGAACGAAGTCCGTGCTTCGCTTTGAAAAACGCAGCGAAAACAGACTTGATGAAGGGACTGAGTATATTGTGCTTTCGGTCTGACAGATACTGTGCCAAAGCATAATGACCCAAAACACAACTTTAAACACCTTTTATGTTAGAATAAGTTTAAATATAAACTGCTTTTATATACAAAAGCAGTGTTAAGTCGCTGGGGGATATTTGTAGCAATAGCCAACAATACATTGTATGGGTCACAATTATACATTTCTCTTTTATGACAAAAATCATTAGGATATTAAGTAAAGATCATGTTCCATGAAGATATTTTGTACATTTCATACCGTTAATATATCAAAACTTAATGTTTGATTAGTAATATGCATTGCTAAGAACTTCATTTGAACAACTTTAAAGATGATTTTCTCAATATTTAGATGTTAGAATAAGTTTAAATATAAACTGCTTTTATATACAAAAGCAGTGTTAAGTCGCTGGGGGATATTTGTAGCAATAGCCAACAATACATTGTATGGGTCACAATTATACATTTCTCTTTTATGACAAAAATCATTAGGATATTAAGTAAAGATCATGTTCCATGAAGATATTTTGTACATTTCATACGGTGAATATATAAAAACTGCATTTTTGATTAGTAATATGCATTGCTAAGAACTTCATTTGAACAACTTTAAAGATGATTTTCTCAATATTTAGATATTTTTGCACCCTCAGATTCCAGATTTTGAAATAGTTGTATCTCAGCCAAATATTGTCCGATCCTAACAAACCATACATCAATGCTTATTATAGCTTATTCAAAAAATTGACCCTTATGACTGGTTTTGTGCTCATTTAGGTTTATACACTGAAAATCCCTGAAAGTTGATGGAAAATATCACAAACTCTTTCTCTCTGTACTGAAATCTGGGTTCCTTCAGCACACTCACTACTATGATTTAAAGGGGTCATATGAAAAAGAACATTATGTTGTGTATTTGGTGTAATGAAATGTGTTTATGTGGTTTAGTACTTACGTGAGTCAGAACTGCAGGCATTTTAGTTACTCTCCCCGGATAAATAAACAGTCCTCCATAAAATGTGCCGGCGATCTACAGCACTAAGTTGATGTATTTCCTCAGCGACCAGCACAGATCAGCTCTAAGCATGACGAAGTGGATATCGTCCTCTTTTGGAAGACCAAACAAAGTAGTTTCGCTTTCACAACGAAGCACACAGCGTCTTCACGACATGCCGGCGGCGGCAACAATACTACAGCGAGAATAAAAGTTACGCCTTCTTTCTCTGCGTGAACATTTGGGCGGCGTTATGCAAATTTTCCCACATAGTGATGTAGACATGTGGGGGCGTGTTAGAACGAGGCGTTTTAGGAGGAGTAGCTGACTCTTAACTTTTATAAAGAATATCTCTTTGGATTTGAGACTTTAGTCTTTGCAACTTTACAGATCTTCTTTATGCACCAAGAGCTTGTAACACTCCAAAGAGAAAGGAAAAAATGAAATTGCATCATATGACCCCTTTAAAGCTCACTTCTCGTATAACACTTAGTATGTGATTTGGGACACGGCCAGAGTGATCCACAGGAAAAGCCGAGTGTAACCAGAGACAGATGAGTTTGTGTGAGACGCCGGCGGTGTCTGATATCAGTGTTGTGTCTGAACATCAGACCGAGGCTGTCGTACCTGGGGTTGTTTTTCAGTGTGTTCACCAGGAACTCGTGCACATCGATCCCCGTGGAATCAGTGTATTCCTGACTGGAGTCTGGAAGAGAACGGAGAACAGAATCAGATGGGTGTCAATGCAGAAGGCCAACAGTAAACACTCCGTTATTTTCAGTTAAAGGCAGTTCATCATTGAATTCAGTGATGTCAACATCCAGCTGCTTGCTCTATTTATGTTTAAATATATCTATTTATATACAACTAGCTTTTTCTATTCTATCTGCTTTCTTTTTATTTATTATATAATTTAAAAAAAAACTTGCTACATGTACTGCGTTAAGCTAACAGACTTGTTATAGCACTGGCATATCATTGCTCTCTTGTTGATTTTGATTGCTTCTATTGTCCTCCTTTGTAAGTCGCGTTTATCCAAAGCGTCTACTAAATGACTAAATGCAATGTAATGTAATATTTCTATTATTATTATACATTTATTTTGCATACAACTGAATGGTTAATTCCGATTTTTGCATTGAAAACTAATGCATAAACAACACAAAACCTACACACAAGATTTCATGCAGTAAGACATGTGACTGAACCTACATCCAGAAACACAGATGTTATGGGTCTGTAACGTCGAGGTTAAACTCGACTGACTGCTAAAGCCTGTCATGTTTAGGAGAGAAGTGTGTGTGTCCTCGCATGCTTTACCTTGGCTCGTTTCCTAGTGTGGCCGTGATTCTGACAGCGTCGCTGCGGGGAAAGACCAAAATATTTATTAGTGACCATTAAAATCATTCATTAATGATGAACTTCAGCACCAAACAAAACCTCAGCGGGGAAATGACAGGCACTTCACAAATGGGTAGCTGACAAATAACATGGAGAAAATGCATTTTATTCGACATCAAGATTTAACATGTGTAACAGTAAACTGGATCCGTGCAGCTCTTAAAGTGACAGCATCCTAATATTCCTGCTGCCGACTGTGAGCTTAATATTAATCAAACAACAAAAGACAAAGACAAAATCACTCCCTGCTCCTGAGTGAAGGACTTTTGTAGCTTTAATAAGAAACAAATGAAGTTTAATTCTTACAGTGAAAACTATGCTGTTTTATTTTACTTTAGATTATTAATTTCTGTAGTAGGCCGTTAACTGAATACTTTAAAAAAAAAAACTTAAAAGCATAGTTTGTTTCATTTGTGTCTTTTTAATCTATTGTATTTGTACTTTTATTTTTTATTACTGACAGTCTAATTATTTCCAATAATTTTGAGGATTTCTTTTTTTTTTAACTAATATCAGTTATTATAGTACTCTGCTGTGGTATTGAGAATTGTGAAATTTCGTTGGTCTCTAAAATGTAGATGTTACAGCAACCTTATTTACAGAAAACATATATTTGATATATATCACTATCTTTAAATAAATCACTCATATAAAGTTTTGGTCACATGGCCCACTCATAACTGTGTTAAATAATCGTGATTACAATATTGACCAAAATAATCGTGACGATTTAAAATTAAATAATAGGTTAGAATTTACATGTGCATTAGTATAAATATAATATATATTTCTGGTGCTGTAACTGGTCACCATTTGATCTCCTTTTACCCTTTTTTTCCAGTTCACTTAAATCCTGTTCTGTGGCAGATCAAATAGTTTAGACTGAGTTTTGCATGTCAGAGCACAGGACACTGCAAGGCATTAGGCTTTTATATTATATGCTTGATAAGCTCAAATCTAACTATGTACGTCATCATTTAGAAGTTTCTTTGAAATAAAGCAATACTTATATTAATCAGTAAAGACATTTATAATGTCACAAAATTTTCTATTTTAAATAAATGCTGTTCTTTTGAACTTTCTATTCATCTGTGAATCCTGAAAAATAAAACGTATCAGTTTCTACAAAAATATTGGACTGTTCTCAACATTGATAATAATCAGAAATATTTCTCGAGCAGCAGATCAGCATATTATACTGATTTCTGAAGATCATGTGACACTGAAGACTGGAGTAATGATGCTGAAAATACAGCTAAATAAATTACAGTTTAACAGATATTCACATAGAACACAGATGTTTTACATTCTAATAATATTTCACAACTTTTGATAGATTTCTGATCAAATAAATGCAGTCTTGTTGAGCAGAAGAGACTTTTAAAACAATAAAACGTGATACAGACCCCAAACTTTTGAACGTGGTGTCTAAATAAGTGCATCTAGATTTGAGGAAGACCAAGGAAAGTCTAAGTAGCTATGTTTCCATCCACTTATTTTCTAAAAATGCGCAACCTTATATGCACATTTTTTTATCCAATAAGAAAAAATGCGCATAAACTATGATGGAAACACATTTACCGACTAAATTCCACCATGCGCATCGAAAGTCATGTGACTTTGCGCTATGAGACGGGATAACTCGACTAACCAGCGGTTATATGTTGTTCTTGTCGTTCTGGAAAGCCTGAGCAAAGTCTGTCATCGAAGTAGCCTATTTCTGTACAATTGACTTTAGGGATGTAACGATTAACCGCGAGCCGGTTGAAAATCGATTCAAATATGTGACGATTCAAATCGGTCGGGATGCTAAACAAATCGCGATTCATTTATGTGTAGGAGTTTATATGAATGCATGTCTGAGGGGAACTTACAGTCTTTAGAAAAGTTTAGATGGTATATCTTTTCATCTTGCCTCTGTATAATGCATATTAAAGTTCATAAGTGCAGCGCTGCTTTGTTTACAGCGGAAACCAAAGAAACGCTTTAAGCGCCACCTGCTGGCAGAGAGTGCATCTGCGTCTCATTCAGCTCAGCTTTCATGCCGATATTTTTATGTAGTTTCACAAAACTGAAGTCAGACCATTCTGTTTTTGTTTCAAATTTCGAAAATTATACAATCTAATTTAGATTAAAAACTGCTCGTGTTGCGTGTATGCAGCATCTTTGTTTGGATCGTGATTAAAATGCAGTGGTTGCCTCTGATTTTAAAAGGAAAGAGCACAGACAAAGCCTTAGTTTGTTTATATGAAGAGATTTCTTTTATTTGTGTTACTAATTTATTTGATTTGGGGCTTGTTTTAAAATTTCAATGTAGTTTTGTTATTTACATTATATTTAAATTTAGTCATTTAGCAGATGCTTTTATCCAAAGCGACTTACGAATGAGGACAATAGAAGCAATCAAAACCAACAAAAGAGCAATGATATGCAAGTGTTATATTAGTATATTATTATTGTGTTATATTTCAATTTCACAAAGAAACGTGCAGCATTTTGTCCAAGCAATAATAAAAAGACACATTTAATTTATAATTTTTCTTAAATCTCATTTTGTAAAAAAATTATAATCGTGAATCATTACATCCCTAATTGTCTTACATGACTACGTTCCCAAACAGCAGCATCCACCTCCGAAAGCATTGACTGCATTTATTGCGTTTCGTTTGCTCGCTCTGAGGTGCAAGTAATTTATCACGTGTCCCTGCAGCACAAAAGCAGTGTTAAGTCGCTGGGGGATATTTGTAGCAATAGCCAACAATACATTGTATGGGTCACAATTATACATTTCTCTTTTATGCCAAAAATCATTAGGATATTAAGTAAAGATCATGTTCCATGAAGATATTTTGTACGTTTCCTACCGTAAATATATCAAAACTTAATGTTTGATTAGTAATATGCATTGCTAAGAACTTCATTTGAACAACTTTAAAGATGATTTTCTCAATATTTAGATTTTTTGGCACCCTCAGATTCCAGATTTTCAAATAGTTGCATCTCAGCCAAATATTGTCCTATCCTAACAAATTTATTATTTTTTATTTATTCAGCTTTCAGATGATGTATAAATCTCAATTTTGAAAAATTGACCCTTATGACTGGTTTTGTGGTCCAGGGTCACTTATATGAAAAGTATTATATTCAGTAGCTTCTCCTAGTTTTCTTAGTGATATTTAGTGCGAGTTTATCAGCAAGTGACGATTTTGTTCTCTTTGACTCGTTGGATGGAAGCGGTGCTTTATTCGCAAATGTTTTATGCAACATTCCAGTTTTGCGCAAAAGTTAAATTCGAATCTTTGGATGGAAACACAGCTAGTGTTTCTGTGTCTCACCTGTGCTTCCTGGGAGAGGTTGTCATCTGGTTCTGTGCTGTCGGCATTGGTGTCTTTAGCAGGCGCCGACGGGCTGCTTTTGCCACAGATGCCTGCGGAAGCGTCGGTGGACAGAGAGCCATCGCCCTCCTCAATCCCGTCGGGTGTGAAAACCACAGACATGATCCCTCAAAGCACACACCTCACAAACCCTGAACTCACAAACACGAACACGTGAGGAGGAGATGCAGTTTGAGCTGTAATAATAGATTTTTTGGTCATCAGTATTTTGTTATCAAACACAGTTCAGTCAGTCCTGACACACCTGGGGCTGTAGTGTGATGGTGTGTGTTCTTCTGCGTGTGTGTGTGTGTGTGTGTGTGTGTTCCTATGGCTGAGATGAGGGCGGAGGGGATGTCATGTTGAACGAGTGTCTTCTCAGTTTCCTTGCATGCTGTGCGTCCTATGGCTGAGATGAGGGCGGAGGGGACGTCATGTTGAACGAGTGTCTTCTCAGTTTCCTTGCATGCTGTGCGACGTTCTTACAGACACAATTGTTACAGCTCCACCTGCTGGAGAGAAAAACTGCTTAGATGAGATGGAAAGCACAATATAAACAGATTAACTCAAGATATATATGTGTTTAAGTGTGAATACAGCAGCAGACGATATGAATATTTCTCTAAGGCTGAATGCATCTGTGTGTGTAAACAGACATGCAGCAGTAGCATGTGTGTGCATGAAGTCATAAGCCCTGTTTGGCATGAAATACTAGCACACTACTTACTGAAGAATGTGCAGTATATACTGTACACCACATACTAGATTAAAAGCAGCAGTATGCAATTATAAACAGTTGTCACATGAACCAAAATCAGAATGAGCCTTACTGCCAAGAGTTCAAGCACACCAGAAATTTGTCTTGGTGAGAGAAGCATCCAGAACACAGAAATAAGGCAAAATAATAAATAAAATAAAAAATAATAAAATATAATAAATTGATCAAATTAAAAATATACAATTAAAAATAAACAAAATCAAATTAATTAATTAAAAAATAAAACAAATGAAAAACTATATATTACATACAAAATAAAATAAAAAATAAAATACACAAGGTACAGATTAATGTTTATGCAGATATTTTTATAGAAATATGGGAAATGTACTAAATGGAAATTGTGACCATATGTACAGTATAGGCACTTTTAATAAAAATAATTGAATGCATGATTAATTTATTGAGCTCAACTGCAGTAAAAAAAAAAAAAAAAGTTGTACAAATGTCTAATCCGTTCACAGTTCAACCAAATGCTGAGTGAATAAGGACGATATCAAAGACGACACCACTTCGTCTTCATTCATTATACTTGAAATAGAAGAATGTATTGTGCATTGCATTATGGGATACAGTGTATCTAATGCAGTGTACTGCACATTTGGGAAATGTAGGTCATCCAGGATTTCTGCAAGTAGAACGATCATATACTGCAGAGTTTACACACTACATACTGCAGAAACACGACGAGGAGTGTGACAGTATGATTCTTACACAGTAATGATGAGCATTCGTCCAAAAACACAAGATCTGTGTGTGTGTGTGTGTGTGTGTGTGTGTGTGTGTGTACGCGTTTTTTTGTGACAAATGAGGACATAAATTTGTATAATGACAAATGTATAACATAGGTATTACAAGGAGAAGGTGACTTTTCAGGACATTACTCCATGTCCCCACTTTTCAAAACGCTTATAAATCACACAGAATGGAGTGTATTGAAAATCTGAAATAGCAGAAAGTCTCCTGTGAGGGGTAGGTTTAGGGGTAGGGTTGGTGTAGGGCAATAGAATATACGGTCTGTACAGTATAAAAACCATTACGCCTATGGAGAGTCCCCA